>NW_009736714.1:186649-222351 GCF_000703405.1 Apaloderma vittatum | reverse complement strand
TGTGTCAGCCACTCCTCCTAGTTTTGTGCCACCAGCAAATGTTGTAGGAGATGGCGTCAAATGCTTTACTGAAATACAGATAAACCACGTCCACTGCACGGCCATCATCTATCCACCTGGTTATGTCTTCATAAAAGGCTATCAGGTCAGTCAAGCATGACTTCCCCTTGGAAAAACATATCATACAGCCTTGTGTCCTCTATGTGCCTTCAAACTCACTGGCTCTTCTGAAACCACAAAACAGAATCTTCCCAAAGTTTGCACTTGCTCCAGAAAGATTAACTGTAGCTTGCAACTTTATTTGTCAAACTCACACTGCATAATAGATAGGATAATTGAGCCCCAGTTGTCTAACATTCATGGAACAAACCTCTGATAACAACAGACTGATTGACAGCTCCAGTTGTAGAACACAAACACAGTCTTTTGGATTGTAATGTTCTAAACGTTAACGCTAGAGGTTGAAAAGCAAAATTAAACAATAATAAAGGACATACCTGCAACAAATGCAAAGTCAGAAATTTCCCTGGGGTTTCAGTGAGGTCTCATAGCATTGTTCTAAAAGTTTTGTAAAATTCTAGTTCTCCTAACTCTCCCTCAGGCTTGCCAGGGATGCCTCATCATTTCCCACCATCTCAAGAACTACTTTCCACACACTTAGAAAGCTTTCATTTTCTTTTTCCTTTACAGACTTGCACGTCATCTTACCTTCTAACTGTGCTCCCGACCAGTCTTACTCGATCACACACACTCTGAAAATTAATATAAACTCGTAGCAAGCAAAGCCAGCAATCTGTTCAGTTTTGTCTCTTTGTCAGATTATCTGATCTATTCTGACTTTCAAGTTCTGTTTGAGGCTACATGTCAGGAGAAGCAATCAAAATCATTTTTGTTTACTGCATTCTTTTTAGTAATTGCAGCCTTTTATCATTTTTCTAAAGACAAACGATTAACGAAGTCTAATTTGTGCTATAATTAGAAGGAAGAAAGAAAAGATTTTTTCCTCCCAAAACAATGTTAAGAACATCCATTGAGTACATTACATAAACTCAGAATACATAGGTAATTATATAACGTGGCCTTGTAACTTCTAAAGTTTGCAGATGTAGAGGCCGCCCCTGAACAGCTCACTGCAAGACAAAGTCCTGACATACTGGAAAACACCCTCTGCCCTGAGAAATATGTATGTGTTGATTCTGGTACAAGACTTCTTCTTTGCTGAAGAACACAAAACTCCCCCAATGCATATTTTTCAAATATTAGAAAAAAATGCAAAAAGAAAATCTGCAAATATGGCCACCTTTCATAAATCAAAACTAACCTCACTTACAAGCCCTGGCAATGGGTGAGAAGTGCATACTCAGGACAGACAGACATAACAGCCTGAGAGAACAGAGCGCAAAGGGAACAGCAGTCTGACTGAAACACTAAAAGCTGTGCCATGAACCACTTCAGCTTCTTGAGTCTAAAATGAGATCTGATCCCTAATCACAATATCTACAGCTGCTAAGTTATTATTTGTGCTACAGAAGGTAAGTAGTGGAACAGCCACTCAATGGATAGTTCCCTATAGCACAGAGAGAGTATCTTGCCACTAACATGCACAGCTAATAGCAAAGCTCCAGAAAACCTGAGGCCAACAAATCTCAAAAAAACATTTTCTTTTAAAAAGCCTACCTCTTCCAAAGTGACCTAACAGGCTGTCCATCTAAGCCGGCAAGAACAAAACCCACTTTGGAAAGGAGCCTGGGCCAGTGGGTGAATAAGTCTGACTTCCTTGGGTATATGACCCCTCTTGAGCCTCACAACCCTGATCCTGTGCTTCCACCTCTCGGTAAATTACACCAACATCCAACGGGCATAGTGACTTTAAGCCAATGTTACAGCTCAAGCTGCTTGTAGATGAGGTTACAAGCAATTGCAGGGGCTTTTTCAGAAAACTTGGCTGATGGTTGGGAAGTCAAGCTTGAAGAAAACACTTGCTATGATAAACATCTACGAGCCTCTGAAGGGCACGTAAAGCCTAGAGTGTAGTGCGAAGAAATAGAAGGGGAGGAAAGAAACAATATTGTGCAATTAGGAAGAAAAAGACACAAAAGAACATGCAGGAAGAATGGCGAGATGTATTTCTGTTTGGCAATGAATTCCCTGGAACAGCCTCCGCAGAATGATGGTGTAATTTGTGTTGTTTTAGTCATTTATAATTAGATTGAAATTATCACTGGTGAATGTGACATAAAGAACAAACTTGCAGCAAATGCCAAGGGAAGAACTAGATGGCACAGGTGTTTGCAGTTTCTTGCATCTAAGGCATCTTTCACTTCATCCAGTCTTTCTGTATAAATCTGTTAATCCCACTACCGTGGCAAAATTCCAATTTAGTAATTAGTTTCTGCCTACCTTAAATTTCTTTTTGTGGCTTTGATTTGTTATAGCATTATTGTATCTCCTCCTAAGTGAAGTATAATATTGTGCTGCTATGTTCCACTCCAGAAGTAGTTGCTAATACACACAGAAGGGAATGTGGTGGCTGTTTAAAAGAGCTCAGCAAACATGAAAATGTATCACAGCAAGTGGAGGAGGAGATCGCAGCCAATACAAATCTGCTGCAAGAACTAAGCAAAAAATAGCTCCTCAGATTGGAACTAGACCAGAACCCTGGATTTAACATATCTACAATTGTAAAAACTGACAAAAGATCTTTACAAACACCAACTCTTGTGAAATAGGCCCATGTTTTATCCCAAAAGGGCAGCTAAACCAGTACCACTTCAAGGGACAAAAGGCCATCTACTGAGATATCCCTATTACTTCCTGCAAAAAACTGTTTCTTGGGGTAGGTTCTTCTGAGATCTTCTCTTCTAGCCCTAAACAATCCGATGTGAAATCTAGTGAGATCATAGCACAAGGCAGTGAGGGTGCAGGAAGCCAACTGATTTCCTTTGTATAAAACCCTCCCATTCTGTTTTTTTTTTTTAGCACACAGCTCAGTCTTGAAAATCTATGAAAAAGTAAAAACTCCACAGGCCACACCTGAAAAGCAACAACAAACACAAAAATAACAAGTTGGGTTCTTTTCCTCTCTCCTTATTTATTCTGCAAAAATTTGGCAATTTAAGTTCATAGTTGGAAAACACACTCACTCTAAGTCCATAAGACTGCTTACTTTTAAAATGCAAACGTTCAAGAAAAACACATAACCAGAAAAAGGATTATAATTTCTTCCCTCTGTTCTTCCCAAAGAAGTAAGTTGCATGTACACGACCAGCAGAACTAATCCCCCCGAAACTGCAGACTAGGATCTCAGGAGACATCAAAGAAGAACTAGAGACAATAGTATTTTCTGACATCCATTGCAATTATTGTTCATTTTTTTTTGAATAGGAACATCAATATGGAAGAAATATGAAAGCATTTTTTTAACTGCAAAACAAAAATAAATACATAACTGCATTAGTTAAATTTATTCTCACATCTTGAGAGGTTATTTATTTTCTCTGAGGGCTGATAAAAGTTCCCGATGACATGCTTTCTAATTTTAAAATCGCTCTCACTTCACAGTTCTGAAAAAGCTGATGTCAGGGAGTGAGTGGGTGGGTCTGTTTTAAGTGTGATTCACACATTAGATTATTTTATCAGCTCATGCATATTCACAAGTGCTATCCACAGGCTGTGGGGTTCACCAGGAGTCAGACCAGGAAAGGGTCATTTGGAAGCTGCTAATCAAGACAGAAAAGAAAAAGAGAAAAGTTGTTACACCACTGTTTCTTCATGTGTGAAGCATGCAAAAGGCACTGGCCCTGTCTATGTCACAACAGGATATGTCTCATCTGCAAAGGGTTTCTCTCTGTCCTTAGCCCTGCCTCTTCCCACCATCTTATGACTCTCCATAACACAGAAGTAAATCCAAGTCTGTCATGATCTTCCCCATAAACAAAGCCGTGTTTTCAAATATGCCTGGGATTGGAGCACAAGAAGCAGCTCACAAGCCGAGGCTGATTCGGACCGTAGTATTGTTGTGTCACATACCGTGGACAGAAATGTGTGAAAGGGCCTCAGGAAGGAATGCAAGTAAGGATATCAACTTCTACAGCTGTGGCTGGCACCCTAGAGGAAGCAATTGTTGTATGGGATCCTTGACGATCAAGGACTACCAACTGTGTCATCAAGTACTATCCACTGTGGCAGGTACCCTGGAGAAATGCACAGATTAGCAGAGACTAGGAGATGCCAGTTAAGAAGGACTACACAAAGAAGAGAGATGGGCTAAGAGATGGAAAGTTTCACTAAAAGACAGCTTTCCAGCAGCTACACGGGATCATCAGAGATCACCGAAGACCTCCAGGGAAGCCTTTCATAGATCCAGGCCGCATGCGCAATAACTCTGTATATAGGATGATTTATCCCTGGAAATAGAATGAATATGTATAATGTTTCTGGGAAAACTGATGCCCATGTATGTAACAGGGGGATATAAGCTTGGACAGGTGCCAGATACAGTATGCATGATAGGTGGAACTATCTGCCATGCATGGGGAGCTGTAATAAACACCTGATTTCTAATGCTAAATTGAGTGTTAAGAGAGTTCTTCATTGACCGGAATTTCAGTAACAGTTGTAAGGCTTGTGTTTACAAGGCAGCCTGAAACACCACACTGCCCTGCTGACTTGTCATCTCTTCTGTGCATGTTTTTAAAAACTACCTGCTCCTACCATGAGTCTGATCAGGATAGCTCCTCCCCAAAGTAAATCCTTTTGAAAGCAAGAAAAAGTCATTCCTGAGATCTTAGTTAAAGCGCAAGGAGTAGGAACTTTTCAAACATATGAGATACAACTAGATGATGATGTCAGCTGCCTAGGTGAAACTCTGATATCAGGCCACTAAACTCTCATCACAACTTGGCCTATTACTCAAATCATCAGACTAGCTAGCAGAACTACATCTTTCTTCAAAGTCTTTTGCTATAGAGAAGTGCTTTGTCTCTTCTCCTTCCAACTGTGACACACTTACTGATATAGAAGAGGGTGTTATGGAACGATGAGATGGCAAGCTTGTGCGATCATCTTGGTAGAAAAATGAGATTCACCCATGAGAGCTACACAGGAAGGGTCTGTATGATGGCTAATGGACACAGACATGCCCTGAGGCACAATCTGGCTCTCTCATTCCCTGTATGACTAACACAACTCACGATGAACAGCCTCATCACAAAGTCTCTGCAAATCCTGCCTTAGCCTAAGCAGCTGGAAAAAGGTTCTGTTTGCTGTAATGCACATATCTTCGTTCTCAGAAGTTATCAAGCACAGCTGAGGTGGCAGAGGTAGGAAGAAGGCTGGGTGGTAGGGAGGGAAGGTATGAGATACACATACACACAACACTGTAATTAAGGGTAATTTCAGAAGCATTTACCTGTGTTTCAGTGTCTGACAACTTTTCACTTGTGAATGCTGCAAACGCCTCAGCTCTACTGACTGATCTTGTTTTTATGTTGCTGGGATGGGAGGAGCAGAAAAATGAGTCGTTCTTGGAATTAATTACCTCCTCTGATTTGAGCAACACACACTGAAATACAGTTTAACTCTTGCTCAGGATTTAAGTGCATACACTAAAACAGAAGTGAAATGGCTCCATGCCTAGTATCTACTTATACACAGCTACTGTAGAGGCTCCCCTACCTGCAGAGCATAGCCAAGGAAGAATGCTGCCATACGGTAAACTCAGTGTCTTTGAAGGACCTCGATGAAACCCTAAATTCACCTGGTGCAATCTCTAGCTAGCAAAGAAGTTACCATAAACGCCGGCTTTGTTCAGTCACCTGCCTAAAAGCCACTGCTTGATTTCCATTTCCTTTTGCTGCAAAGCTGAGGTTTCCCATACCTTCGGTTGAAAAGTACTATGATGGAGTTGAAAACAGAGCTGCAAGTCAGAGGACTCAAGTTATATCCCTAATTCTACAAGTTTTGGGCACATTACATCACTTCTTTGCATTCCTGTTTTCCTGCTCCTTAAAGCAGTAGCAGCGACTTCCATCTTTGTCAAGTGTTCTGAAAGCCAGGACTCAAAGATATCTGAATAATGAATACTTCAGAGAGGTTCAGAGTAAAAAAGTCATCAAGAAAAGGGCATTTTAATGGAATCCTAAAGATCAGGTCAAACAACCCGCACTTACTGCACTGTTTTATTTACTTATTTTTTTAAATTAGCCTAACAATTGTGCTCCAGGTCCTTAGAGCAGAGAATGACTGAAAGCATCAACTACACAAACTTTTGACAGGTGATACAAATTATTTCCTCAAACGCTTCTGTCCTGACCTTCAGTTCCCCAGATAGTTGAGGCCTAGAGGCCAGAATAATATTGCCAGTCTCTTCAGAACTCACACCCTTCCTTCCTCTACCCACAGAAATTCCACAAGGTAACTCAGCCAACTCCATCAATGGAACTATGCTGAAGCCTGTGTTCTTCTAGTCTTTCAAGACTTGAAAAAGTCTCCTCTGGGGCTGGAATCTATAACAGAGTCGGAGATCACTAGATTCTTTGCTCCATTATGGACAGGATTTGACTCCATACCTACCGACTTAAAAATCTGTAAGTCATCTATGCTTACTGTTTTAATACAGCTTAAATCTCTTCTTGCAGTCCACTTTCTTTCTTGCTTTCACTGTGCAAAATGACGATTTTCTGAGAAGCCCAGAATGCAGCCGCTACAACATGAGAATACCTGCTTCCTCCCATGGCAACATGAAGATCTTTTTCAGATGCACGTGTTATTTTCCTTATTTCTCTTTTGAATGGGATTTTATATTCCCTTTTTTTTTTTTTGTTTCCCAGAGCAACAGGGAACAGCACGTAGCTGAACTAAACTTTCTTTAGTACACAAATGCTCTATGTGAACAAGCCTTGAAGTACTGACCAGTGATGATCCATCTGGGTAGAACTACTATAAACTCTATATCTCTGTATTCATAAGCAGCAAAATCTTTCTATAACTGAGCTAATCTGTCATTGACAGCAGAAAGTATTGCAGTCAGCTGAGAAAACACCAAACAGATTCTGCTGAACTGCATGACAGCAGCAATTAACTTCGGGTTATCATGTATCCGCCTCTGAGAAACAGGATGTCTGTCCCCCATGCTATTATCAGACCGACTGGGGATCCTTCAGCATTACACTTACGTCAGCAGCCCTGATTTGGTAGCTCCCTCTTACTCACTACTAAGTGCTATCCCTTTGGGACACTAGGTTGCTCACAGTCCCATAACGTTGTGTCAGTCCTATCCAGGCAGTAAACGAGCAGGCACAACAACGGCCAGAGCAGCACATACAGAGATGCTACTGGTCCGTGTCTGACAGCAAATTGTAAGCAAAAAGAGTTTACTGTAAAGAGGATGCAAAATTCAGGATGGACTCTTTCCTATGGGGCTAAATCAAGAAATGGTACCAGTCCTTTTTGACACAGCTTGAGATAAAATGTGCAAGAGGAGAAAAAAATAGGAAGCATCATGAGTACTTTGTATTTACCTTGACTTCCATGGATTGACTTGACTGCTGTTGGTGGACAAAATACCAGAGAAGCTGTCCTTCTTCACTGAAAAGAATTAATGACTGAAGAAATGCTTCCTGTTATTAATCCTTCCTGTCAGAAAAAGCATATCCTGCAGGGCATATCTGCACCATAATACAGCTAAGCTGCTGCAGAGCTTGGAGCTCGGTTCAGGGTAAACTTGTACAGGACTTCTTTAGGAACTTCTGTCAGACTGGAAACATAACTGACCCTAACAAACCAAAAGTATTTGATAAAAGTGTCAGACTATCAGGTCTGGAAACGACAAGATCAGCCATACATTCCCCCAAGCCCCAAATCAGATCCACTAGGCAGACAATGCTATCAGCATAACAAGGAGGGGAGGAGCAGGAATTTATTTTCAGGACCTAGCAGCACTTGAGAAGGTAATTCAGGATGAGTGCCTGACTTCAGTGCTCCTAAACTCTGTGATGGATCTCATTTCTTTTCACAGATTGTACAGTGATTCCTGCCTTATAGTTTAGTTACTCAAAATTAGGTTGCACGAATACATTCCAAAGTGCTTATGGATCAATCTCAGGCCCAACTTTCTCTGTGAGGAAAAGACAGACAAGAACAAACAGGAAACACTATTCAGTCTTCCCTGACTGGCAGTTTATCATCTGTCCCCATTGCCAGCACTTGTCCTCCTGCATAGTCTTCTCCCATCTTACCAGTATATCCATATAACAGCCCCATAAACCTACCAATGTCTCCTTATTGGAAACAGGCCACCATATCCAGGAGGCTGACTGTGCTCCACTGACTCCTCCAGCCCTACAGAGAGCTCTCACAAAGCAGCCCTTTGAGAACTGGCATCCTACGTAAAACCCTGGGGACAAACAAGCGAACGCAAAGGCAGCAGCTGCCGAGATGGCTGGAAGTCTCTGATACCGCAGTGAGCATCACAGCCTCTTGCTGCTCTCTATTTGGAACCAAAACGACCATTTGTAAATCATTTTTAATCGTCATGTTAAAGAGTACAGAGTGCAGCAGTCAGAGAGCTTGTGGTGTTGGAGGCCTGACACCACCATCAGGCACGGATCAGCAGGCAGGATAATAGGAGGAAAAACTGCAGGGTTACATAAGCAGGCGCAGGCAGGCAAGTGGGAGCGTGAGAGAGGAGGGCGAGTGCATGCCCTATATCTGCTCCCTTCTGGGGAGCAACTCATGAATTCGATGGCAACAGATCCTCTTATGCCATAGATTAATTAGGTGTGATGTAAAGGCACACAACTCAAAATCCTAGAGGATTTTTCACTATGAAATGGCCACATTGCCCATAAATTTTGTCTTTTTGAGCAATGCTAAGTAGCTTATTTGGTTCTTAACATCAAACATAGGTTTGGATCCTGCAGATATGAAGTAATAATACATAATAATGGCAGTGTTCATTGACCTTCATATGCTTCTCACCCTATTATTTGCTATTAAAGATTTAAACCATGGTGCCTTCAACGGAGTTCCAGAGGACAAATACCCTCAAATCCCTTGTTCACTTCTCTGATCACTATAGACTACTGGGAAAGATGGCAAAGCAAGGATGCACCCTGCCATCACCAGAGAGTAGCCAGACTGCTGTAGAATGAAGTCCTGGGTGCATCATCTCAGTAGGCATAATCATTATGCAAAACAGCAGGTAGCAGAAGAAAGGCACAGAGAAGGGTTCTGCTTCACTGAGGATTCTTATTACTGCTTAAATACAGAAGATTAGATTTTCTTTCATTATTGCTCCCCAGGAGGCCATGGGCCTTGCAGCTCAAGGATGTTTTGTAATATGACATAAGGGACACCTGTTCATCTGCAGCACATTGGTTCACTTGGCAAACACATTCTAGTTCTATTGTTAGTAGCATAAGAGCTATATTTTGCACAGTCTGAGAGTGGAAGGCAGAAATGGCTAACTGCTGCCCTTCAAGTCTCCAAGAAGCTGCTTTGATTGCTGTTATCCTATTTGTAGTTTCAAAGAGCTATCGTTGCAGGCAGGAGTGGAAAAGTTGCAAACAATTATAGCCATGTCCACCTCTTCTATAGCAGCACCTCCATGTTGCATCATTTTTGTCAGCCAGGAATTAATATTATGACAACTGAATTTCATGTTAAATAAATACCAATATACTAAACACATACCAACTGTATATTAAGAAAGCAGCGTCAAATGCTCCTGAAATTAGTGCATTTTGTTTAAGAACAAGTCCAATGCAATGCTGATCAGGAGAGAATCAGGCTCATCTTTTCTGATATTCCTGCCAAAGCTTTCCCAGCCATAGGGAATAGAGTGGATGCACTGTAACAGTCACAGCCAGTTCCCTATGTCCACACATGATTTCAGTGACCTGGTGAAAGGAAGGCCTCTATATGTCAAGGAAGCCCTTCCAGAAGCTTTGAACACTTGGTTCTACCTCTTCCTCCTCACTTCAAGCCTTGTGGTTGCCCCCATGCTCTCTCATCTAAACAATAAACTAAGAGGCAAGAAATTGTAGAGTTGATTTGGATGCAGAAAGATTGGCTGTAATTTTTATTTGATCTCAAAGTGATTTTTTTTTAATGGATTCAAAAATGTTGTTTGGAGGTAGAATTTTTTTCAATGTCATGGTACTAAGAATTTCCTAACTCTCTACAGGTGGTGAACTAAGAGGGGGTGAGATAATAAAGTTAAAGTCACCAGAACTGTTAAGAAAATCTGTCCCAGTGGCAAGACTGACAGAGCCCACAGAGAGATAGGTAAGAACAAGCAAGCTACGAGAGGTGTGGGTCGTCCCCACACAGTTCTGCAGAACACTGACACTGAAATGTACAGGTGACAAGTTAAGTGTTAGCTTTGTGAATTACCTCACTTCTGATCACATTAGCAGGAATACCTAATTGTTTTTAGTCTCAAAGCAGAACCTGGGAATAACACCACCCACTCTGACAATATACCAAAACAAGAATAGCAGGAAATCTTACACAAATATGCAGAGAACCTTTTCTCTTACTGCCAGTCCCAGTTCTAAAAATCCAGTAAATAGACAGTTCTGATAGATAAGCTTTGGCAGATTTAACTCAAGTTTTTTAAGGCATTATTATACACATCTGTCTATCCCACCACTTCACTGGAGAAGACCACCCTCAAAAGAAAAGTAACAAAAGGTGAAGTTTATCCATGCCTGGCTTGCTCCAGGTCACAGTCCTAACCAGCTTTTTAGCACAAACCCATCTTCTCTGATGGCTTCATCTGAGTTGTTAAACTGTGAATTAGTCAAGAAAATGCAGACACTCCAGTCATTCTGCCATCCTGCTGAGAAAAATGATAACCATATGCACTGGAACAGAATCCACAACTGAAAAAGATGAAGTTCAAATATGTCTGTGTCTGCTATAGTCTACCTGTGGATGCCCTAGGATCATTCAGGCTATCCCAACTTCAACATTTTATTCAATTCAAGGTTGTACAGCAAAACCAGGGTGTAAAACATATCCATCAGGCCACCGAGATATTCAGTCAATTTGTCTTCCTTTCTGAACTTAAATTCTTTTGACACAAACTGCCTATAAAGCCACTAACAATGTCCTTCCATCCAACCAGTTCCCTCTGGAAGCTGAAGAAACTTGCCCCTCCTGGTGCTGTCCTTTGACAGAGAAGCAATTTTTCACTGAGAAGCACAGCATGAAAGCTACAGGAATGGTTTTGCTTTTAAGCACATTGTGTTTTGTGACTGCCCTTCTAAGGTGAAGACAAAATAAATATATACAGTAAAATGCAAAAGAGAGGAGCAAAAACCAACACCCCCAAAAGAATTAAGTACGCAAGACAGAAGACAAAACGAGGCTTGAGATACTGTTCAACTTGCAATTTTTTAAAAACTTATAAAAATCTATTTCTTGGCTACATTGATTTTACATAGGAACTTGGGGGTTGAAGGTAGTGAATTTATGCTTCAGGGAAAAAGGGAATGTTACCCCTCCCATCTGCAGTTTTCTTCAGTTCATTAAATGAAAGAAATTGATTTGGTGAAGGTAATTTTGTAATTAAAAAGCTTATCATGGCTTTCTCTAATGAGCTAAGCAAACAGACAGTAATTCAGTGACAATATTTACACAGTGCACGCTGGGGGACGTTTGTTTAGAAAATTAAATAATGGAAGAAAATGGGAGGAGGAGAGAAGGGAAAGTAAACAAAAGCAAAGAGGTCAATTCTAGATCCAAGTGTATCCCAGGATGTTGGTCCTCTGATGACTTGTTCCTTTTCCCTTTGAATCACAGCAGCGAAATGAAGAAAAGACTGTAAGCGACCTACGCTGTCCCCCCTGTGCAAGTGGGCTTTTCACAGACTGAATTTGCTATGCTCTCATCTCCAGCTGGGACCAGAGCCAACTGTCTATTCAGGATTTCAGGGAATGGCTTTATACCCAGGCAGACTAAGAATTACCTTTCCAGGATACACTTCCTCCCTGTAGGGTGCAAGAAGCTTCCTGCACACTGATGGAGGTCAGGGAGTGGAAGAGAGGACAAACTCTTGAGAACTGGAGGAAAAACTTGACTTCAAAAAGCTCTTCTGTTACAGCTGGCACGAAACTCAGAACTCCAACTATTCCTTTTACACCTTCAGAAAGCCAGAAAACAGCACAAAGACGCTGCCTCAAGTAAAGCTTTGTGTATTGCAGGGTGTAAAAGGGGCCAGAGGAAACCCAGCAGTTCCCCAGATCTTTCTCCTGTCTTGTTCTGTTATATAGAGGTACATCATGCCAGTCTTAGGGGAAGACTTCCTAAAGGAGGAAGGAGGAAGTCTCTTCTCCTCTGCCTCTGCTTCCCTCATCCTTCAGCGTTTGTTCTCCCATCATCTCTCCCTCCCCTGTACAACCATCTATGAAACTTCTGGCATTTTAAGAGCCAGGAGAAGTGAGTTCTGTAAAAGTAATTCTTAGTCTTCTCAGTTTCGCACACTTACTAAGCTGTTCCCTCTATTCTTGAAAAGAGAATTGGCTCAGATACTGTAGCAATAGGTAACAGTACAAGTCAAGAGAAAAAGATGAGTCCTAAAAAGGGGGAGCAGAAGATCAGTTAGATGTGAGGCAGCACAGAGACAGGAAAACGCTACTAAGAAAAAGGTTAATAGTGGGAATGAACTCACAAAGCTTAAAAGACCAGAGAGAGAGGGAGAGAGAGAACAAAATTGAAACTTCAGTGGAGAGAGAAAAAGAACTCACGAATCTAAAAATTTGTCACATTTCAACTCAGAAATAGTTGCATTCCAATGTCTAGCATATGCTTTTAAACCTTTCTTTATAGCTATAACAGAGAGCATGAAACAACTCACATTAACAAAGAGGAAAATAATTCAGGAGAGTTGACTCTCAAACTTCCAAAAAAATTCTCTGATGAAGGAAGGAGCAAATGCATCCCTATGCACTATCAGAGGTCAGCAGACCACTATGTCTCATGGATATATGAGTGGGGACATAATAACAACCTCTTCCTTAAGATTTACTGCATAATAAGACAACCTACCTCCATTTCTGAACTGAGTCCAACACGAGTCACAAGTATAGACAAAAGGCTTGTGATGAATCAGCACCATCTCCCAGCACCACTTGAGACTCAGACATCAGAAGGCACTTTTAGATAAAAAAGCTGAGTTTCTGTCTGATGAGTCCAGGTCCACACTTACCCTTTTCCAAATAGACTCTTAAAGATTAATACCAACCCAATTTACTAATCTAATAGCTGATTTCTGTGGTGTAAAAATGTATCTGTAACTTGCATGGAGTTGCACGGAAGCCGTGAGCTAAGGTAAACCACTGCCATAACATATATACCTGATATTTCCCTAGAGCAAAAAAGGAAGTTCCCCGTTTCTGCTTTCCTCAGGTGTCTTTTGCACATCCGACTTTCTCTCCGATATATGGAAGCAAGGATGCCACATAAGAGATCACAGAGCATGCTCTCGAAATCTGCAGGAGCTGAACTCCTGACTGCAGGAGCTGGATATAGCCTACTCACGTGCCTGGAAGCACATTCTTATGATGGTGGCTTGGACCAGAGGATAAAGTTTCTAATATGAATTGCAGAGACACAGAGCAAAGCAAGACAGACAAAATCATAACGGAGCTGAGCATCTTTAATAATCCTTAATCCTTTAATAATCCTTAATCCTTAATCTCTTTAAGGAGACTTCTGTCACTTCTCTCAAACCACATCCCGCTGGCTTTCCCTGAACGTTCTCTGACAGGACGACACGATTGCAGTCATTAATACCAGACATCCACACTGCCTAACAGCACCATACAGATCAAGGCATAGGCCCACAGCTGCACCTCTCTTAAATTAACCAATGAATAAGATAGAGCATTTAAGGCCATTTCCATACCACTTGGGGTTGAATATACATGACCCAGCATATGATCAGAGGTGGGTAAACAGACAGTCCAACATCCAACACAAAGTCTACCGGTACATATAAAAATCCTTTGAACAAATCTGAGGAAGCAGAATAAATTTATTGGAGCCAAGTGGCCCAGCTTTTCTGTTTTTATCTGAGATGTCCTAAGCTAGATCAACTGTGTCATTGAAACATTGTCATTATGCAGGACAGGGAGAGTCTCTTTCAGTACACAGACAGAGACCAAACTTGTTAAGATAAACCCAGAACTGCCCGGCTTGCCATGACTCACAGTCAAATGTGTCTAGGAATTGCTGATAATTAAGGTTTATGAATCTCAGTACCACAGACTCAATCCTGCAAACTAATGAGCACCCCATGATTTAAAGGAATTTGAGGTATTCACCACACTCACTAATTTGTTGCCAATGAACTGAATAATTGATTGCCAGTGAGATTTCTCCAAAGCGTATTTTTGTATTACATTTTCCAGCTTGTAAACTATTTTTCTTTCTTCCTTTCCTTCATCCTTTGTCTACTCTTCTCCATATAACTCTTCCCTTCAGTGTTTTTGAATCCAGGAGCAACTCCTTCAGGACACCCAAGTGAGCCAGTGACGATTTGCTGGCAAGAAAGCATAAAAGAGCCCAAGAAGCTGCCTAGGTCAGACCTTCGGGCAGAGCTGTGCCACATTAGCTGCAATGGTAACATGAAAATCCCAGTGGCTCTGCAGTAACAGATATGCAGTAAATGCTACCTTTATACATAACAGAAAAAGCCTGCAGGTTATACTGCTGGGGAATAATTCTGCTTCACGCTTAAGCAAACCGACTAAATGGAATATGGCAGGGCTTTTCCACCTCTTCCTTCTGTAACCTAATGCTCTCAGCGAAACAGCAACTACAGTAGTTCTTTCTTATTTTTTTTTTTCTTTTTTAATGATGTTTGTAATTAACTTGCTTATGGGAGACTGGATGTACCTGCCTATATTGCTGCTCTGATTCTATTCTGCAGGAAAGAATCAGAGCTGCTCTAGCAGGCAGCACTGCTCATATGCTTAGACTATGATAAAGAGGGTCTCCTTCAACACAGGTAGCAACAATCTTTGGGTTTTGGAAGAACAGGACCAGACTTATGTCCAGCATCACTGTACTGTACTGAAGGGTCCTTTTTACTTTTGTAGGATCGTAACTCAACCTCTTTTTTTTTTTTGACCTGAAAGAAATTGTACCTGAGGTGTCACTACATAGAGAAAATTATTAGATAATAACTTAAACATCTGAGGGCCCAGCTGAAGAGAAGGCACAGTAGGAGAGCTATTGAGAACAGCAGAACTGAAAAATGATCTACACATCTCCCACCTTACTGGCAACTCAGGGTGTCTTTTTTTCTTTTTTTTTTTCAGCTGTGGGAAGTGAGGCTGTCGTGATGAGGCGAGAATGAGGTGGCTGTGAGGTTTCTCCAAGGAGTCTTTAACTACCCTCTGGGTACATTAGCGCCTGTCTACAACACGTGAAACACTTGAGTATTAGCTTAGCTCTCTTTCTCCAGTTAAAAGCATTAAATTGCGGATGCCAAGCGTTTTCTTCCCCTCATTCTCTTTCAAATTCCTGAAAGCTAAAGTAATTTTGTCATGACTCACATTATAAAAAGAACAAGCGATGTGACTGCTCCTACTTACCATGCACATGTACAAAACAAATATTCTCTGTCCGCTCTACCTTGACTTGCTGGTGCTGGCAGTCCTATCATCACAGCCATCTGTTTAAGCATTAATGCCAAGCTCTGCTCCATGAAGTAATTTCTTCCTTCTCCTTTTTTTTCTTTTTTTTTTGTTTTCTTTTTCCCTCCCCAGCCCAATTATTCTTCTATCACTTCCATTAAAATCACTAGGATTGTACATCATAATGAGCAACGAGGCTGGTGAAGGGACTAGAGGGAAAGTCTTACGAGGAGAGGCTGAGGGAGCTGGGGTTGTTTAGCCTGGAGAAGAGGAGACTCAGGGGGGACCTTATCACTCTCTACAATTACCTGAGGGGAGGTTGTAGTCAAGTGGGGGTTGAGCTCTTCTCCCCGGCAACCAGTGACAGGACGAGAGGGCACAGCCTGAAACTGTGTCAGGGGAGGTTTAGATTAGATCAGGAAGCACTTCCTCACAGAGAGGGTAATCAGACACTGGGATGCACTGCCCAGGGAAGTGGTGGAGTCACCGTCCCTGGAGGTGTTTAAGGAAAAGCTGGATGTGGCACTTAGTGCCATGGTCGGGCCTATGTGGTGGTGTTGGGACATAGGCTGGACTTGATGATCTCAGAGGTCTTTTCCAATCTCAACAATTCTGTGAAAACAACTTGGCTACCATTTGAGTAAAAATTCTAGATGCTGACAGAGAATAATCATTCTTACGTCACAGAGACTGGACACAAATGACAGTACTGAAACATCAGAGAATTTGGAAACAGGCATCCTTCAAGGTTTTTGCTACAACCGCGTATCTCCCAGAATAGATGGCTAATCTTACTAGAGTTCTTCATGAGTATCATTCATCAAGTCTTACAATCTGATCACTGTTATATGTTTTTCTTCAACAAATTTGTTAGTGATGGAAACAATTACAATCATTATGTTTCTAAATTAAAAAATGCACAGTTTAAGAATATAAAATTCACAAGCCAAAGTTATCTTCTTAACTAAGATATTAGCTGTTTTTTCTCCATATTAAATGTAACATCAGCTTATGGAAAATAGGCTTTTCTTTCAGAAAACCATCCTACCGAGGCCCCTTTCAGCTCTCAGTTCACAATGTTACCATTGTTGCAGGTAAAAAGACATCAAAAATACAATCTGAATATTTTGTGAAGTCATATGAAAACACAGGGCTTTAATTTTCACTGGAAATTGCCTTTCAAAAGTTGCAACAAAGACTGCAATTTAACCGTGTAGAATGGGTGCCATATATGGGACAAAACCCAGATTAATTTGCTAAATTCAATAAAATATTTTTAATGAGGTTTACAAGGTAGGAATTTTTTTTTTTTTAGTAAAACCATTACAAACTACATTGTTATTGCAACTACCTCAGTGACTTCTGCTTCTTCTGGTAAAGTAAAAAGGCACTATGCACGTAACACTTTACATGTATACAGCACAAATGAAAGTAGATAACACTTGAAAAATACAATGGAGCAGATTTTTGTGACAAGTTTTCAAAGTGATACTGGTTCATCTGTAATAAGGACGAGCCTCTAAGCTTCTGAATCCTTGTTACAAAATTCGGATTCAAGGGGGTTAGGATCTATTCACATTGTCAACGGGCAAGCAGAAAACAAAAGGGATCTAGAGGGCTGTATATTTGTCATAACCAAATTTGAAATTTCAACCTTCCCAGTCTTTCTGAGGGAGCAGTAAATGGTCAAAAACCTGCATTACCATTTTATAACTCAACTGTTTTCTTGGAATACATGCCTAGATGCAGCCAGAGGGTTCCTTACTAGTACAAATTACAAGGCTCTGATGCAGATATGGAAACACGCGACACCACAGCTCTGCCTTATCACCCACTCTTTCTTATGATCATCACAGGCTCTCTGCTGAAGGCGGCATTTCTAACTCACTTTTACTAAGTCTTTTATTATCAGTAGTATATATAAAATATTATTTAATAATGGTTATGGCTAGATAAATAATTCACCAAGAATAAAAATGCATGCAATATTGGCCCCTTTTTATTCTTCATAGACTGAACCAAATTTCTGTGAATGGATTTGTTATTCAGAAACATCCACCAAAGAGTTCTTTTGGGCACATTTCCGCCTCCAGAACACTTGCGAGCTGCTCACTTCAATTATTCCCTATTCACAGTGCGCAAGTGGTAGCACAGTATTGTTCCCAGTTCCTGTGACTAGAGCAATAAAACTTTTTAAATGGGGGAGTGATAAGTAGCAAATGCTAAATCACTGTTCATAAATAGCTTTCTGAGATAGAAGACTGCATGATTATATGCTCACATTGAAGTCTATGAAACCTACAAAATAGAGAAACATTTTTACAAATACCTACAAGAAAGGAGTGATCTGACCTCATATATAGGGGTAGTCACTCAGTGCTTTAATTTAAGAACTATCTATGAATGTTTTTTTGTATTAAACAGCAAATTTAATATCCAAGAGTCAGATTTCTAAACTCTCAGTGATACCATACTGAAGAATTCACTCTTGTTTTTCAAATGGAAAGAACAGTCACACCCAAGACAAGTCAGCAATTTTAAAGCAAGTTCAGCACCTTCACTACTGGCAATCACCACCATTTCTTCTTCCCATTGTGCGTGCTGTATACATATGTGACTAACTTCATCTTCCTCCCAAAACTGTGATGCTTAAAATCCACCCACATTTTTCCACCACTTGATAACTAATCATTGCAAAGTTCTCTTTGATTACAGTGTGAAGCATAATGATAACTACAAAGGGAGATGGCAAAAAATTTATTAGCATCAACCTCAACAGCTAAAAGGTGCTTATGCTATTTCTGTGCCAGAAGAGGAGAGGTGCTATACTATATAATTTGGTGAGTGGATAACAGCATTCTGCTGCCATGGGCGAGTTGTAGTGTGATGATGTTTGCACAGTGACATTTGAGTGGCTGATTGATGGAGAGATTTTACAACACTGAGTTTGATGAGGTGTGGCTGTGCCGCAACTTTGCCATAGGAGTCTTAATTTTTCTTAAAATGAGGAATAGACAAGAAGCTGTTTGAGCTGACAAAAGTCAGAAATGAGATAGATATAATAAGTACCACTCTAGCCATCTACAGTAACAGAATCTTTTCCCTCTGAGTCCTCTTCATTTTTATTTTGAACTGGCCGTAATAAATATGAAAAACCTGATGCTGTAACTAACGTCAGAAGAAATCAGCCAAAAATCAAAACAATGTAAGACAAAAAACATCCTACATTCCTGAGTACCTAGCTACTCCACCCCCACTTTGCTCTTCAAATCCTTCATCTTATTTGCCAATACAGTGCTTGCCCCCTCCTCCTTGTCATCAATATATGCTTTTTACACTTAAGAGCTGACTGTAAGCTCCATGGCTGATGGGGACTTTGATTCAATGGTAACTTCAAAGGGAACATGCTAGGTGCTTACACACGAGTGACATGTCATCACTTCTCTTCCCGTGCTCAGTGTGCCCTGATGAATAATCAAGCCAGCTTTTACAGAGACGCAAGAAATGTCGATCACAGTTTGTCTCTGAGTCAGTTGACATTTTTATTTTATATAAAGCAAATGAGGGTGGAAGACACAGACAGAGAGCAAGAGATGAAGCTGTGCGACAAGCCCTTCAGATCTCATTTAGCCTATGTTACAGCAAAGTTAGTCTTTGCAATCCTGGATGGTAAAAAAGGGCATATATCTCTCGTCTAAGAAATTAATAAATCTTGAGACAGCTTAAAGTAAAGACAAAAGAAAGAAAATTTAGAGCCTTTATTATGGACATCTGTGCTTCTGTATATCTGGTGGGATTGGGGGAGGGAGCTGATGGACTTGCAGCATTACTGAGGGGAGGTACGTGGCCCAAAGGAGGCCAGCCTCCACTCCATGCCGGTTGGACTGTTCTCTGTGAGTACTCTGGTTGCCCAGAGAAGCTATGGGTGCCTCATCCCTGCAAGTGATCAAGGCCAGGTTGGATGAGGCTCTGAGCAACCTGGTCTAGTGGGAGGTGTCCCTGCCCATGCTGGAGGGGGTTGGAACTAGATGATCTGCAAGGCCCCTCCCAACTCAAGCCACTCTATGATTCCATGATATTTCTATGATTTTCACCTATGCCTAGGTATATTTTTTTTAACTATATCTGAGTCAGTTTCCATGCAACCTCTTAGTGAAGGTAAAGCCTACCTTTCTACCACAGCGTTTCAATAAATTTCTAGGTAGGTCCTGAAAAAAGAGAGAGACCACCATGCACAAGGGAGAACAAGTGTCCTGGAGTTATTGCAGACCAGTCCAAGTTTCACACATTTGACTAATGCTGTTTGAGAGACATTCTGTTAGAATAAATATCTCTATTCTGTTAAATGACTGTTTCTTACTAATCAACGTGTGCCATACCCAAGTTTCATCAATGCAATAGCTACCTGAAGGCTGACTAGCAATTTAGCACATGATTACCTATTGCCAGCAAATCCTTAATCTTTACAGTCCAGGCAGTCAGTGCTGAGAAACATTAAAAATATCATTTACTGCATATAGTGGAGGAGGAAGGGAACTGGGGGAAGGAAGTAGGAGAAGAAAAGAGCAATGTATTGAAGATGAAAAAAATGGAAGGTAAAAAAAGCGAAGAAATATAGAAGCAGAAAAAGGAGATGAGAAGGAACAGCAGGAAGTTGGAACAGGAGTGAAGAAGTGGAAAAAGAGCAGCTGCAAGAGAAGGGTAGAAATTTTGAAAAGCTGAAAAATAAATTACAAGTTGTTTTTTTTTCTCCAAAAGCAAACTTCTTGTGCACTGCAGCTACAGCAAAATTTATTTACAGTGCCCCCCCACACACACCTAGCTCAAGATTTCTCAGAAGAACTGCCAAAACTGATATTTGAAAGGCAAAATAAAATAGATCATGAATGTTGAATCAGCACAGGAGCTTGAGCATGCCGCCCTTGTCCCTGCCCATCCTGTGAGGACATTGGTGTGACAATAGCAGTGGTGATGCCTGGTGGAAAGGTGAGTGTCTACGGAAAGGGCCACAACCTGGGCCACAAGCTGACCTCTCACTTCAGAGCTGCAGCCAAATCCAGGCTGCTCAGCTGCCACAAAACTTTTGGTGGTAGGAACCTTTAGTCCAGGCAGCACATAGCACCCCACCACCTAATTCTTCTCCTTTCTGGTATAAGCAAAGGCGGCAGTGGGGCTACTCTGTGTTACTACTCCTAGTGGGCTACCATTTGCAAGCACCTACCTCCTTGAACTGTCTTGGTTGCTGCTACCACTACCATAATTTGAAGAAATCATTATATGCTAATACTGGGACAGACAACTACCACTTGGTCTCTGTCTTCTCTCTACCTCTTTTTGCCTTGTGGCTTCCCTTCCCTAAGGATCAAGTTCTTTCCATTTGCTTTGGTTTTTCTCCCAGCTTTCCCTTTCTGCTTTGCTTTATTTGCATCCTCCATCTGCAATTATAACTCTCTATTACTGGATCATCTAAAAATATTCCTATTTATTATAATTATACTAAATACTTTCTTCTGCAGTCTCAATATCTTGAAAGGGAAATGATTTTAACTAATACTGAACCTGAATTCCTTGTTCAAGGAGAGCTCATGTTTTTCTTTCTCTCTGGTAATCTACTTCCTCTTTATGGGATCTCTTTGCTGCCTTGCAGGTAAGTTTCCCTTAGGTTCTCTTTATTCTACACCAAACACTAACTTTAAACTAAATACATGCCCTACCCTCTTAACCTATCTTCTTATTTTCCACATTTTAGCCTCCTTATTACAATTACATCCTGAGAAAGGAGGCAGTCTTGAGGACATGTCACAGAGCTGTGAAATCTTTTAAAGGCAAACTGTAAGTGCCTTCCCTACCCTTCTGCATCGTCACTGGTTTATCCACCAGTATAACTTCAAGCATTTCTAACGTGCCTTGTTTTGTAATATCTAGATATTGGGATTGCACTGTAGGACAATAAATATAATAAATAAATAAATATTAGTAAAAGCACTCAACCTCTGAAGAAGAGTCACCACAGGACATGGAGACTGGGATTCCTCCTTGTCAGAGAAATCAAGAGAGAATCCCTAGCGAGATAAATGCTCTGAAACTCTAGTCATGCAAATCTGAGAGAATGATATGACATATATCTCTTTCCTAGTGCAATTTTATACTTGAAGCAGGTCAGTCACTGCATCTGCTCTAAGTAGATTCAGGGTTCAAGGTCAGGGGTGTATCTATTCTCCTTCCACCGAAACTTCTGCTTACAGTGAGTTCTCCCAGCATTTCTCTCAGAATTAATTTCAGGAAGCAAAAAGTTCAAACTCCATCAATTTCCTTCTATTTTTTTTCCCTCCAGCTGAAGCTCATCGTTATTTTAAAGCACCATGGCAGGCTGAAAGGTTCACCCTAGTGACCATCTTGCAAAGTTGGCAGAATGGAAACCTCACTCATGAACAGCAGCACCAAGTCAAGTAGGACATTCCAGAGAGAGCTCTCCTTAGCCACATTACAGTAACTGGATTTTCCCATGACCTTCAAGATGCCACTTCAGCTCCATCCAAAGAGACTTAAGCAGCCTCTCTGCTATTAAGATGTTCCTTCATGTGTCAACAGAAAGCTGCTCAATTGTTACCCTGAGCAAATTTACATAGATATTACCGATGATGCTCTGCAAACAGTTAGGAGAATTACAGCAGAGCCACCCAGGAGAAACACTCCAGGATACACAGCCTACAGACAGAGTCGCTGCTCAGATAAAGAGAGAGGAAAGCGTTACAGAGAAAATGCACCGGACTTGCACAACTGTTACTATGTGCACATTCAGCACCATTTGGGCTCCGAGTATACTAGTCCCTCCAAAATTTTCCCATGGTAGGAAGAAGATTTTGCTAGCATTTACTTCCTATCCACCAAGTATTTCCAAGTTCCCTTTGCATATCTGCCCCACGTGGCTGCATCTTTGAAGGCTGCAGAAGAGAGGGCAAATTGCTACCCCATCCTGACAAAGGATGTCTGGCTTTTCAGCCTGGGACTCTGAACTTTACTCTCTTGTCCCTGGCAGAGAAGCCTTGCTGACACCCTCCAAGTGGCTCCTTGAGGAGAGCACTCTCTCCTAGATACAATTCTCAGCTTTCAATGGCAGCATTTTTCCAGAGCTGCCCTTCAACAGAGCATCTTCTACTGCAGCCAACAGCCTCACACAAGGTCTTAGCCTCAGATAACTTTAAAAAAATATCCCAGAAACTTAAAAGCCATCATGTTTGAGGAACAGTAACGGTACTGAGTCCTGTTTACCTGAAGGGGGTAAACCCAGGAGCCAAATGAAGGAGTGGGCATCAAGGATACCAAGAAGCAAGTCCAAATTTCCTCAGACACCACAACTGCTGGATAAGTTAAAGGCAAATAAAGAGGAATCAAGCAGCAAAAACTATCTGAAAAATAGTTTCCTCTATGTAGGTATGTGTATACATGCAGGTGCATTTGTGTGGTGCACGTGGAAGAGAAAAAAATATCTGAGTATTCATCAGGGCATTGGGTATCTGATGCTTACTATGTGGTCTTGACATGAAACAACCATACAGAGTATAAGACAAATCCCATTTCGAATAATGATCAAAGCTATCATAGGGGAATGAGTAGCATCCACTTCCTAAAGCAAACATCCAGCTAATACCTATTCCACAATATAGACAAAAGTCTGCCTCCTGTCAAGGGGAAGTGAATAAATTGTTTTCCCATAACGGTGGGTTTTTTTCCAATCAATTTCCCTTCAAACTTGATTTAAGAGGAGGCCATGTCAGAACCTCAGGCAAATGGAAGAAACCTAAGATATTCTCTCATCAAAGGTGAAAATGATGATGCAGGCAAACTTAAGAGTTCAATGTAAACACCAGTGCTTCACACAGGTACAGTCACACACTCCTCTTTCTCCTCCTCTTCAAGTAAAAGGTTTGCAGCAACAATGCAACAAAGGGCCAGCAACAACGAGGGGGAAAGAGATGAGAGCACAGGGAATAACAGCAATGGATATATGTTGGAGTATGTATTGCATTAGTTAGGGATAAAAGTACAGTGTACTAGAGAAACTGTTGTTAGGTCATTTTGCTACATAGACACTCATATGCTTATATATTATAGATTTTTTTTTAGTGAACCTTTTGTAGATGCTACTACATTACTATTAAACCACACAAATATAAGAAAGAACAGTTACATTTGTCAAAATGTCTGGCTTTTAAGTAAAGCTATAAGGGGAGAAGATGAAAGAGGCCACTCCCATGGCATTGCAGGCACTTAGCTACTTGTAGAGCTAGGCCATCAGGGAACACCTTAGATTCGGAAATACTTTTGCCTTGTTAAAAATTGTGTATATTTTCTGGGGTTACAGACAGCCTCTCGAGTCGGAAAAATCACAGTAGTTTCTGTTTCAGAAAGAAATTGATGTTGCAGAAGCTTTGCCATCTATTTCTTTTAAATGCAAATTGTGGAAAGACTGCTTCCAGGAGGATGAGAATTTAAAAAGAAAATACTTAGGATTTTTAAATCTTAGAAAGACTTTGACAGTCTGACCCACATATAATACAAACATTCAGAACAGTTCCAATAGTATCTGAACCAAAACACATAGTCTCAAAACATCAGTTAAGGTTGTAAGAGATGCAGAGCTGAAAGACAGAGGAACCCTTCATTTTTCCTCTCAAAGTTCCTCACAGGAAGCAACTCCCAGCTAAATAAATTGGCTCTTCAGAAGTCATAGGATTCTCACTGTAACATTTGAGGGAAGGTATGTAGTTTTAAGCCACGACTCCATCTCATTTTCTTCCTGATAGAGATTTCATTTGGACTGTTGCTGTCACAAGCAGATGCACTTTGCATGTTTGAGTACAATGATTTCCTCATGACAGTGCGGTAAGTAAACAGCTAGCAAATGATTTGGGTGTTCAATGGACTTTGCAAGCAAGGTTCTTAATAACAACAGTCTTAGTTAAGCAAAAGCTAATGAACACTTACTACAATGACAATCCCGTTTTCTGGTCCTAATTCTCCCATTACTTATCCACAGGCATAATGCACGTGCACTGGCATTAGTATTACCGACAACAAAAGCAAAAAGGATGCCACGCACATCTACAGATGACAGCCTCAGAATCATAGCTGTTGGTTAAGTTGGAGCTGCTGGGTAGGACTGAGCTAACATCCAGCATGGCCAGGCTAGGACTAGCAACGAGAGCTCGCTTGTGGTGTCAAGGACTTGTGCATGCACACGTGTATCTGTGCGTGCACCTGCACAAGGACAGTCTTACAGGAATCTTCACAATTAAGATTTTCTCCACAAATGTAGGCCATGATTTTCAAAAATAGATGTCCAAAGTTAGGCATTCTGAAATCCATATTTAAGCATCTACAGAAGTGGCCTCATTCTCAGAAGTGCTGAAATTGCCAAGAGCTGTAAAACGCTCATAACTTGAAAATCAGGCCACATCTTTAGGTGCTTGAAAATGGATTCAAAAGCCTAAGTTTAGGCATCTATATTCTTGACTGTAAAATATTATTACAGACCTGCTATAATCCATCACAAATATATGACATTCTCAAAAGTATACTGTGCTAATTGGCCCACATTTTCAGTTGTGGCTGAAAACTGCACTGCCCAGCTCAGAGCAGGATCACAAACGTAGCCACTGCACTTCACCAATTTCCTGGTGGTATTTATGACAGCAAATTACAGCGATTGCCAAAAGCAGCCACTGAACAACTGTGGCAGCTGACCTGTCCCATATTGCCGTATCTACCCTCAGTCTCCAGCAAAAGAAATGATGGAATCAGTGTAAGGTTGCACTAGTCAAATTAAAAAAGAGGTCCTTTCTCTATCAGTCTAATTCTCCTATGGCCACCTACTTCCATGTTCAAATCTATGCAATGCAAGGGAAACAGGCCCCGTACTTTACCAATGCCAATCACAGTTATTAAAAATGTGAATAGGGTATATCTGTTTACTTACATGTGACCAAGTAGAATTCAGTAACATTTTTTGAAACTGATGGCAGATCCTTTAGCTTAGGAAAATTAAAGGGAAATACCTGCACACAATTGTTTGGTATGGTGGTGCCCCAGTAGGGAAATGGCTTCCCCCTGTGGTAGATGCGGTAGAAGCAGAATAAAGGGACAGACAATATTTAAAAGGAAAAACACACTAAAGCAAATGTTTATCAGCAAATTAGCAAATATATAGAAGAGCTTATTTTAATGCATTGATAAACTTTTCTGCTTCCTATGAAGCCAAACTCGTGACGTTATCTCTGTGAACTACCCTGTAACAAAATTCTCAGTATGAATCAAGGTCTTCATGGTACTTCTCTCTCCATTTTTCAGCAGCATTTTTAAATAATTGCTGCATCCTGTAGATGCAGCAGCAAAGACAACATATTCTACACACTTACTGCACCTGTACACAACTATACTGTCCCACACAGCTGGAAAGCACTCTCTGATGAACGGGCATACTAGAATCATACAAAATTATCTTGAATACGAGGTCATCCATCCTATCTGGCAACATGTTAGTGAAACTGCTATGAAAGCAATCATACTTCTATAGCTTCTTTAATCCTAATAGTTCCCCATACATCTACCATGTTTACCTTTTTAAGGCATGCTGTCTGCATGCTTACAAAGGGCCAAATTCCCAGGTGTCCTAAACAGCGATACTTCATTAATAATAGAGCTGTCTTTATCTCGAACAAGCGAGAATTGGATCATAAATTCCTTCACTTAACAGTAAACTATGACCACTTCTGGTAGGAGTACAGTCATGGTTCAGTTGCACACAAACAACAATATACAAGAGTTTATAGTTGGACATAAAGTAAAACACCTCTTTCCAAAGACGCAGCAAGGGGAAATTAACATAGAAATTTAATCCAAACTGGCCAAGATATTTAAATATATTGTTTCAACCTTATCTCCCAGAGAACAATACACCCACAACCATGAGCACAGTTTAGCTTAAGCCTCGACAGATCATTCAGGCATGACTCCTACCAGAGAGTCAGAGTCACTCCCTCTGGCCCACTAACCCCATTTGGTGAGTCCACACTCCTCTGTGAGCTACCTACATAAATCCTTCATATTTCAATGGGGTTATCTCTGCTGTAGCATATGTCTATGTGCTTCTCAAAGTCCAAGCATGGAGAGACTTGCTTAGTTGCTGCTCCAACTTTGTCCCAGAAGTGGAAGAGATGCTGAGAGTCTAAGATTATTTGTTCAAACACAGGACTAGTTGTATGGCTTCTAGACCACTCTGTTTATTCCCCAACATGGCCAAATACAAAGCAATTACAAAGGCACGTTTGTCAGCAAAAGACCCTGCAAACTTACCCTTAACTCATGTGAGCCAAAAATAGTGCAAAGGTGGCAGAAATTCTTTTTCACCTGCTACATAGCCTAACAATGAACTAGAAATAAATTCCCAAGGTATAGTAATGAGTGGAAAGAGAAATGAGCTCTAGGCTACTTTTTGTCCAGGAACTTCACCATTCACACATGTCGCTACAAGTTCTCTTTTTTTCTCAATTTTTTACTCAGGAAAAAGGAGCATGTGGAAAGTACCCTGCCAGGAAATACCTGAGCAACTTGAAAGTGTGTGCGTGTGTGTGTGTGTGTGTTTGGACACAAAAAAACAGGGCAAGGGATGGCACTTGTGCCAAATGGCTGTTAAGGAGGTAACAATAGAAGAGTGAAAAAAGATATGATGATACTGGAGCCTAAACTGCACAGGAATCACAGGAAGCACTTAAGCAGAAAGGGAAGGACAAAAGCATTTTGCAGTGCCTTGGATGACAAGTGATATGATTTGAGCATGAAATGTAAACACCTGGCAGTTCAGAAAGAAATGTGAAAAGAGTAAGATGGACACAAATACAGAAATGCCTGCAGGTTGCTACCTCAGCAGCTTCTTGAATGAATGCCACTCAAGGATATGCAATAGAAGAAAGTCACAACAGCGAGCGCAAGAGATTAGCAGAAGCATGAACAAACTTCCAGCTGGAATATTGAGTTTAGACAGGAAAGCTAGATCTGTGGTTGCCTGTGCCTCCTCTGAGCTGGAGCTCGGACCTAGTGGTGGGCCAAAGGAAGTAGAGCATGCACAGCTACAGATTCTACTGAACGGCTCCATCGTTGATAGAGGAGTCGCTCCCTATGGCTTAATGATGTAGGAGGAAAAATCTGTTTCTCAGTAGCTCTGCATGGCACAAGTTCCCAGGATCTATCATTCACATAGCAATGGCAGCTCCAGGTATTTCACAGCAAGTATTTTTGTATTCAGAACCCTCTGCTCAATTTTGCAGACTTCCACTGAGGAGAACACCAGTAGAAGGTTGCGCAGAAACATTCATGCAAAACAACATTCAATGGCAGTGTAATGGGGACCACAGCAGAGCACTAAAGACAGTGGCTTAGGTTCCTCTGCCATATACATTTCCATCTTTATATTTTAATAAACTCAAATACTTTCCTTGCTAAGCATTGCATCTGCTGATCCCTAAGGACCACACTATCAACTTTAAACCTTCAGTTTATGAGGCTCATTTTCTCCTTTCATTAGCTCTTATTGTGTTCTCTCTGTGTGCTGCAGGTATCTCTGCTGTTGTTAGGAGAGGCAGTGGCTTGCAGCCATCTCAGTCACCACGGAGTTGTGTTTTTCACCACAACACTGCTATCCTGACAAAAACTCTGCTTTTCCTGTTGACTTTTCCTATTTCATCTAAGTGCCAACTCCTTCAGAGGCAGACAGTTTTAATAAGAAGATATACATATCACGTGCTCCATTATTTAATAATTATATCCTTTTTTAAAAAAAAAAGAGAAGGAAATAAGACCCTTTGGCTGATACCAATGTCAGCAAATGCATAGGTAAATGTCAGCAGATCAAAGCTAGTGAATATTGAAAACAAGTATTTAAAAATATTAGTTAAGCTTTGCATGAAATATGGCTTGCTAATATCCAGAGTTCTGCCGCATGGCCTGTGCCACTGTGAATGTGCAGTTCCTGAGAAACGCAGAGGAGAAGAGAAGAATGAACAGACACTTAGCTGTTAGCAGTATTACCAAGAATGTGCTTTGGAGTTATGGGTAACAGATGCTTCAGTACAAGAATACTTCTCGTAGGTAGTTACTGAGTATCTAGCCTAAATATACATTTCCTTTTTACTTGATGGTTTGTTTAGATTCTAAAGTATTGGATTTTGTACTCCTTACAAAGTTTTCTAACCAACTTTTATTGGTGAGAGATTGCTTGTTACTTACACATAGTGTGTTGTATAACATTTCTAACACACTTAAGACTTCTAACACACTTAAGATTCTACTACACTGTATAGCAGTGAGTTCCAGAGCCTCGTTAGGAACAGAAAACCAGAAGATTTCTTTAGATTTCAAATACGTATCTTCTCTGGGAATCCCCTGCAAATATGGACTGAAATCTTGCATTAGACAGTGTACTGTCTCTTGCATTCATTACAGATATGTAACTAATAAAACCCAGCACATCTTAAAGACACTACTTACGAGAATCCATTGGCTCTCAAGAGAAGCCTAGAGCACACTATAGAATAAAGCCAGTGCTGGGATTCCAGTATTTAATTATAGAAAGCTGTGTTCAATAATGAAATGTGTTTCGCTTCAGATTAACATCACTTAGGTTATTGAAAGCACACTGTGCTCCATAGCTTACTTTTTTTTGGAGGTATAGTACTAAAAACCTCCTCTCCCTACTTAACTTAATCCCAGCTTGAAGGCCTAAGAAAAAAATTGGAGATGAGCTTTCATTGTCGGGTTTCTTGGCTTTCTAATTATATACTGCACTCCATAAAACATGCACTGCAGTAAAGAACCCGAGGAACTGGCAGGTTGAGGCAGAGTGAAAATGTCTTAATCCTTCTGACCTTTACCACAATTTTCTGTCTCAAACTGAATACACAGCTGACCTTTTCTACCTACTGACAGCACAGTTCATGGCAGATTTCCATTAGCCAAAGCTCTCCGCAAATTCTCCATAGCTACTACTGGTAACCCAGCTCACTTCTGCAAGAGTAATATAAGGTACCACTCACTGAAACCTTAACTGTTCATTAATACCTGTTCCAGAAAGTCGCAATGGTCATGCTCTCATACCTGTCAGCTTCCCAGATGTGCACTGAGGCAAAATACCTGCAAGATAGCCAAACAGTAGGTGTACCCAGCAGAATCAGGCCTGAAGCGCTGCCAGATGCTCTAAAAGTGTTCATTTAGGTCACAAACTCCACGTGGTGGAGGGATGACTCCTCACTAGGCTGCCTGCTCAGCATATGGGAGATCTGCCTCTGACTTAGCATCTGACATTGGGGAAGTCACTTAGCCCCCCCCGTCACTTCATTCTTTACCTCTCATATAAGGGTTGACTGCACCTCCTCACTTGGGTGTTACGAAACCCTTGCAGACAGTGAATCATTCCCAGCTACCCCGCTAACAGGGTCCAGATGGAGAAATCTGCAGAATATCTTAGGTGAAGTCTATAATTTAATTATGGAAAGACCACAAAATACTGTGGGGTATGGCACCCAGGTTTTATTGGTACAAGCTGGATACAAGTATTACTCACGACTAGAAAAGTCCAGAGTGATTCATGAAGGTTATATTAACTGACTATCAGCAAAATCTTTATACCCCACTGCACCATCCTGGTCTTTGTAAATTTCACTCTTTTATTAAGAAAGCCAAATGTTTGCAATACTTTTATATTTTTCACATCTTTTTAATTGAAACTATTTTTATATTACTCCAGCTGTAAAGCCAGTCTCTCTTAGTAACCATGTGTCCAACTACAAAGCTCACTGAGGAAAACAAAAAATAAAGGAATATTTTTAATCCCCAAATAATCTGAATTCTTACGCTTTTTTTAACTTTCTTTATTTAAATTAGATTAAATACAGACACTTAAAGTCAAGAGTCTTTTGAATGCTTATCATGTATCTCGATAGAGCACAAGAAACTGAGCAGTTTGATGCTTCAGATCCATACAACTGTATTTGCCTCTATGGTCAGCAAAGACAGAGACGTTAGGGCCTGCAAAGGAGTCAAACTTGATAATACTCTACAGCAAGAGCAGTTTTCATCTACAAATCAAGGCAGCAGTTGCAGTGAGGGTGTCAGAGCAATATTTGCCTTTCTCACTCAAATTTAAATTCCCAGGGGTTTCCATCATGCATCTTGCTGTGAGTTTACAAGGAAATGAGCACTGACAGAGAGATATGAACTCTCAGAGAGATGAAAAGGAGAAAAGGATGGGAGAAAAGGGTATGCAGAAACACCACACTGCAAGTGTGAACCAAGCCTCCTTACACACATAACCACTGAAAATACTGTTTTGAAAACAGAAATGGAACTAAATTATTTGATGAAGACTGTGATACACTCTATGAGTAGAGAGTTTCCTGAGGAACAAATTCCAAGACAGCTAGAGCAGTTCTCACTTCAGCACTCACAATTGATCACAAACACCACAAAACATTAGACCAGCATATGTGATCTGGCAAAAGCACAGTGCAAGAATTTCAGTGGTCTAAAATCCTCATTGGGTAAATAGATTCTTGGCTACATCAAATTCCCCTGCAGATGATATTATTTCTTTTGCTGTATTTTGCCACTAAGCAGTCATAATGTTTTGTGTCGTGATGACAGAGAAAATACTGTTCATAAAGCTTTGTAAGGGGCTTCCACAATGGAAAAACACACTCCCAGAAATAGCATTGCAGGGAAGGATTATTTCAGATTTTAAGACAACTAGATCCAGCATATGGTTCACATGCATTCGTACTGGGTTTGCGTGGCCACGTTTTGGTAGGGGGGGCTGCTTCAGGGGTGCCTTCTGTGAGAAGATGCTAGAAGTTTCCTCTGCATCCAATAATACAGCCAATGCCAGTCGGCTCCAAAGACAGACCCGGCCCTGGCCAAGGCTCAGCACATCAGCGATGGTGGTAATGCCTCTGTCATAACATATTTAAGAAGCCAGAAAAAAATACTGCATAATCACAGAGAAAGAGAGAATATGTGGAGACACCAAGGTCAGTGAAGAAAGGGGGCGGGGGACAGGATGTGGGCACCGGAGCAGAGATTGCCCTGAGCCATGGTAAAGACCATGGTGAGGCAGGCTGTCCCCCTGCAGCCATGGAGGTGATGGGGGTGTAGATGTCCACATGTGGAGGGCCCCACGCTGGAGTAGGTGGACGCCTGAAGGAGTCTGTGACCACATGGGAAGTCTGTGTTGGAGCAGGCTCCTGGCAGGACCTGTGGACCCATGGAGAAAGGAGACCATGCTGGAACAGGTTTGCCAATAGGACTTGTGACTGTGCAGGAGCTTCATGCTGGAGCAGCCTTCTCCTTAAGGACTGTACCCCCTCATGAAGTCTGTGAAGAGCTGTCTCTCATGGGAAGGACTCACACTGGAGAAAGTTCATTAAGACCGGTGTCCCATGAGAGGGATCTCACGCTGGAGCACGGTAAGAGTGAGGAGTCCTCACCCTGAGGAAGAAGGAGCGGTGGAGACAACATCTACTGAACTGACCACAAGCACCATTGCCTATCACTCTGCGCCACTCAGTGGGAGGAGGTGGAGGAACCAGGAGTAAAATTAATCCAGGGAAGAAGGGAGGGGTAGGGGAAGGTGTTATTTTTAAGATTTGGTTTTATTTCTCATTGCCCTTCTCTAATTCAATTGGTAGTAAATTCAATTAATTTCCCCAAGTCGAGTCTGTTTTGCCCGCGATAGTAATTGCTGAGTGATCTCCCCGTCCTTATCTCAAACCATGGGCCCTTTGTTATATTTTCTCTCTCCTGTCTAGCTGAGAAGGGAAGTGATAGAGCAGCTGTGGTGGGCACTTGGCCTCCAGCCAGCATCAAACCACTACAATATTTAATTTAGAATTCTACAGACACTGTCTAACAGCATATTCTACATAGAAAGGAATTTACAATATAGGTCTCATTAAAAATTACTGTATATTTAGGACAGAATAACCCAGATTGTGGATGAACAACAAGTTATGATCAAATGTAAGAACAGGGCAAAAGATTCTATTAAAATATACTACAGATATATTATAAATAAATATACAGTTATATACAGTTATATATGGCCCTCAGAAAGTATTGAAAGAAAATTCATGTAGGTAGAATGCAGAAAGGAGTAAAATGTTTACATCTTAGACAAGAATCAGATTTCTTCAAAGAATTCAAACACAGTTTGCTCTGTTTTGCAACATGTAAAAGCTTGGGAAATTATCTTACCGACTGATTATTCATTTTTACTTAACTAGTGGGTTTGGCTCTGACATTTCCTTCTTTTTTCTTCAGATTCCCCATCAAATATTGCAAAGCTCCATTCAGCAATACTAAGCAGGAATAGGCATGAAGAAAATCTGTGATTGTCCTAGACTGATTTAGGAAGAGAGTTTCAAATTTGAATATAAAAATTCTGGACAAATGTTGACTTAGAGGAGAAATAAAAAATGACAAACACAAGATGCATAGGAAAGATGGAAGAACCTATGCATAAAGATTGAAATCAAAATAAAATCAGACAACTTTGGACTAAAGAGCCCAGAAGCTTCCAGAAAGTGAGAAGATACTGGGTAATTATTATTTATTGTTTTTAATGTTTGTCACAGAACCTCAAAATTGGATCACAAATAGAAAGTAACAGGATAAGAGTCTCATTGCTAAAGACACTTAAAATTAAAATGCAAAACAATGGAAAAAAGGAATTGTAAACAAGCCTGTAGGAGTCCCACTGATGTCTACAGAATACTATAAAATAAGTTTTCCATTCCTGAACGCTGTGTCTGCAGCAAAAGTAAAATACATGTGCATACAGGGAAAAGGAAACTGCCTGAGAGGGTCTCAGGTCTTTAAAGAAAGCACCATTATAGAAGTACAATCTTCCAGCAGTAAAACATATGCACAGGAAGGTAGGACTGATTTTAAAAGCTCACTGAAATGTTGCCAGTGAATCCGGAGACAAGGTGACTTTGCTGAGCAAAGGCCATAGTTTCAGATATATATCTTCTTTTTTTTCATTTTACATCATGGAGAGCAGGTCCCTTTTCAATGCCTACCATTGACAGCATTTCTTCTTTCCCATTGATCCTTCCTTAGCAGGCAGACAACTCATACTAACATACCCATTGGAGGTGAGAGAGATGGCCAGTTTGAGCACCCTATTCTTTTTCTTCATCTGTTACTGATAATCCTCAGCGTGACTCAACTCTCTGTCCCTGAGAGGAGGCTTAAAATAAAGCAAACGTGCAACTGTGCAAAGCTGAGTAAATCATAGAATGGCATAGGGTGGAAGGGACCTTAGAGATCAACTAGTCCAACCTCCTTGTTGGGGCAGGGACGCCACCTCTCGACTAGACCAGGCAACACACGGGGACCGAGCGAGAATCGAACCCGCGACCTCGGTGTTGGTCCTTGTTGCCAGCACCGCGCTCAAATCACTGATCTAACCAGCCCCCTACTGACTGGGAATATTTCTGGAATATTTAGTTACAACTGACAGAAGTTTGCAAATGTCTTCCACTTCCTCAGCAGTTCGGAACTGCATTGAAGTCAAGCTCTTAAAATAAAATCAAGAAAACATAATGATCTTTCCTTGGGTTTGCATCACATGTAAACTTTGCATTTCACAAAACTGTAAGGATTGCATCTTTCCCCATACAGGTGCTCAGAATACTCCTACTTCAGGAAACATCAAGCTGAGATTTTCAACACTGAAATTCAGGGCAAGGGAGCTAAGCACTGGCTGTAAGTCTCAACTGTGGCTGCATCCCTTTATCACCCTGTCCTCCAGGTTGAAGAAGCAGCAGCCTAATTTTACTTTCTCCTCCATTTTTTCAAAGAATTTTTTTGCACATGTATGTTTGGGAGAATAAGGCAAGGTTCCCCTTCAGGAATGGATCTGAAAATGGAAAATTTCAGCACCACAGGATGTGACCAAATATCCTCCTGCTTTCTGTACCCTTACGAAGAGGGTTTGCCACATCAGGCTTTCATTTGCCACAATGTGGCACTGGAAATCTAGGGTTCTCTGCAGGGTTAATTAGGTCAGGGATTCCTATTCCTCTCCAGTAATCCTATCAAAGGCCTAAAAGTACAGACACCAAAGTTCTTAACTGCACTCATCCTTGCTTTACATTTCCATTCAACAGAGACAAATGCCCCCCCCAAAATTTCTACCAGAGCAAGCTAACATTAAAAACCGAGTTTGTTTTCCTCTTTTAAATTAGTTACAAACCAGTCGTCTGTTTGTTCGGCATTCTGAGCCAAAACCAAGCACTGATCTCTCCCTTGACTTACATTATTCTTGAGAACGCAAACAATAAGCAAGCTGGAGCTTAATGACCCTGCATGTGGGGTCATTCTGGTGGAAAAAAACAGGATGGTCATTTTCGGAGCTATTCCAGTTTGAAACAGGAACTACAGAGTGGGATAACAAGAGCAAAAGAGAACTAAGAACCTGCAGAGATACCTCAATTCAAAAGATTTCACAGACAGTGACTCCCTCGTGGCTTCTTTGCTCCAGCTGACTGTAAGATACAATTCCTCAAGAACTGGCACTAAGCAGCTAATCCAGATCAGCTTGCATCAGCCTTTGACATAGCTGCAGTGGCACATCTGGGTTGAGAAGGAAAGACTGAGCCTCCTTTCAAGAAACGTACAAACATAGTTGCTTTCAGAGAAATTCACTTCAAATAAAACGTGTACTACACAAGACAAAAAAGGAATATACTTGAGATTAAAAAAAAAACCTCAAAAGCTCTAAACCCTTTCTGTAACTATTTCTAAACAATACACAACAGAATCTTCTGCTAAAACGCAAGTGTGTAAAAAGCACAGACTCCAAAAGAGCCAAAAGTGAACCTCCTTTAATTATCCCTAAAATGTGGAAGATAAACAATTTTAGACATAAAACCACTCCACCAACAACAGACTACACATACTAGAGGAAATAGAGAGCCATGGTACCATCTTCAACCAGTCACT
>NW_009736714.1:148360-186618 GCF_000703405.1 Apaloderma vittatum | reverse complement strand
CCCTCTGTTTCCTATTCTGTAGACCCCACTGGGGGACACATTCCATATTCTCTTTGTTACTCAACTTAACGGCCTCCTTTCATTTCCCTGGCCTCTGCAGCCCTGAAGAGCAGGAAGAATGCCAACTTATTAACATAAAAGGTGCTCAGATATAGAGGAAATGGGCTGAGAGAAAAATTCTAAAGGCAAACTGGATTACTGTCACATACATATCTTTGGGCCATCCAGAGAAGGAATCTTCAATTACTCCGAGGCAAATTAATGCACTTTTAAAAATTTTACCTTGACAACCCATTCCCTGAGCTGCAAAACAATGAACAGAGAAATGTGAACATCAGACAACTGAATGGTTAAAATCCTGCTTGTGATCTGCTGCAGACGCTTTCACTGGGGATGTCTGAGCATAATAGTCCTGCGTAGGAAGAAAAGAATTGTTGATATTTTAGTCATCTGCATATATTCTAGTTTGTTTTTCTAATAATAAAAAAAAAGTTGTGTGTAATCATTATTGAGAAGTGGACTATTATAACCATTAAAAACAACATTCATACAGATAGTAATCAGCTCCTGTGTCTCTCAGCACGTGTGTGGGTTGGAGATGAGTACCATGGCCAGTAGGCAGGGCCCTTTTTTGGCACTGATGGGGGTGTACATTAAAACTTTAAAAGTTACTCTGATTAATTCACATCAAGTCAGCTTAATTTTCTTCACTGCTTAATTATTCCAGCTGCTAAGATTCCCAAAAGGGAGCCAATTGTGCTCTTGAGCTTCAGGATTAGATTCATGCCTTTTTTTGTAACTAGATTGAGACCCACCAACTCACAAAGAGTTGGCTAGGACTTTTTCACACACTGGTTATCAGAGAAATATCCAGAAAGGTAATTTCATAGTAAGACTCCAAGTCTCACCTCTTGAGCAGTTCTTTCTGTTTAGACTACAGATTTGTAGAATTCAAATTATGTAATTGCAGCTCTCTTAAGCACCTTCAAAATACTTTGGACATAGGTACCAGTGAAACACCTTCATTCAATATTTGTCCATTGGCAAACTCCCAGGGAGCAGGAGAGGTGAAAAGATTTTGGCTCACAACTAGTTTTACCTTGGATGTGCAAGGACAATCTTTCCTACACTATCATTCATTCCACTATTGTCTGATTGGGAAAACAGCATCTTGCTTTACCAAGTAGTTGCAGCTTCTCCTTAACAATGATCCTGCTCTGACTGTAGCTTTCACTTCATTGTTCTGCTAAGGCTTTTAATTTTTCTTGGGTTTGTGTCCATTCAAAAATGTAATAAACTGATTGGATTCTTTTCATCAGAAGGCTGAGAAGAGGTCACACCAATCACATCAACACACAGGGAATCAAAACAGGTTGGATACCTCTACGTTTTCCATTTCCCTATAAAGAAAGTGTCCATTCATATACTAATCATTAATACGGATATACAACATTTAACTGTATATTTCATTCACCCCCAAAAAATGCATATGAAATCTAATTGAAACTACTCCAAATAAGAATCATATTCAAACTGCTTCAGACAAAATAATATGAAGTACAATCTAAAAAAGGCTACATAGTGTTTCATAAGAAAGTATTTACATTTTCATATAAAAGTGAAATCCTCAATTTCAAATTTGCCTAAAATTTAGAAAGCCAGTAAAAATAGCAACTAAGCACTTGCTCAACCACATATAAAACTACAGTAAGACATATTTTAATTATATAAGGGAGAGAAAAAGAAAAGTGCTTGACTCTTTCCAACACTCAATTTTCTATTTCAATCAGCAAACTGTAAAAATAGCCTTTGCAATTCAGTCCTACATACAATTTAAAAACCTGCCTTTGACTTTGCTTTCCAGTTTTCTACTCATCTATGGAATCATTACAGCTACACCTGTTCTTATTTCATTGCCTGAAAAATCAACCTACAGACACATTTTGTTTCCTGATGAGGCTGGCCACTACTACTTACATCATTCAATTGATTGGGAAATACAGAGAGGCAGTGTAAATTACCAGTGGTCATGAAGAAGGTTTAAAAATCATCTCTCCTAGCTTCAGTCACCTTCTATGATATGTATTCTGTCCCTGTTTATTATGCTAATAAGTTACATATAAATGTTCACACTGCTGAGACTATCAATGTTTATACAGGATTTATTCTATGAGCAGAGTTTTGATCTGTCTTAACCTCTGTTGTTACCATCTTTTGTACCTTGGCCCCGTGAAGGTTTGGGACTTCACATGATCAGTCCAGTCAATAGAGCAGTAGCATTTGCTACTACTAAAAGAAGAGTTGTTTGTGTTTTTTCCCTCAAGAAATATTAACACACTGAACTATCTCTGTGGTTTTAGTAAGTACAGAAATAGAGACTGGGCAGAAAAGAGATCAACACATTCACTTTCTTCGGTAATAAAGGGCTTAAGTTAACCTTGCTCTGAGAGGTGAGAAGCTTCCAGACACTGAAATAATCCAGCCTAGTAGCTTTTGTCCATTTAATTTTTTTTTACTGAAATTGGTACTCACAAAAACTATCAGATTGACAGCCCTGGAGATAGTGTCCTGTGCTATCTATGGAACAGATACAGTCCAAGAAACAGCAACACTTTTAGGTCTGATTTATTTTCATTTCAGTCTTAAATGTGTTCTTTGATTTTTAATTGATGATAATGACATCTCTCCCCACTAGCACCATTTTTAAAAATTTTTCTCTAAAAGACAACAAAGGTGTTTTCTTCTGCCATATAGATTTCCTTTCTAAACCTGATTCATTCTCCCTAAATACAGATTGTATCTTCATAAATACTTTTACTACTGCAATTGCCATAGAATCTTCAGGTTACTTAACCAGTGACCTAACTTTGATTAGGTCAATATAATAATATCATAATATAATAATACAGAAAATAAGGTCTATTTGCATTAAATACAAACAGCTGTGTAGTTACATTTTAATAATGTTTCATTTTGTGGAGGAGATCGCTCACTGAAACCAAAACTGCAGAAATACAGTATGGAATGGAAATCAAGAAAAAGAAAAAAGGAAAATGGGGAAGCAATTACTTTAAGATACTGGTTGTCATATGCTGTTTCACCTGCATATATAGCACTAGCTACACAGAGCGATGAAGCCACTTTAAGGCAGGAGAAGAGCCCAAAAGATGTAATAACAGCAAAAGAAAACGTACAACCAACAACTGCAGCAGGCAAAAGGAAAGGAAGAAGGAAAGGATAATCTAGTAAGTAGGCAACTAGCAACCTGCTTAAACCTGGGCCTCAGGAGAGACACAAACATCAAGGCTGGTGTGCTGCAGCAACCTGGCTCCTGAAGCAAGGGTTGCCAAGATCCAATCACTGAGACAAAGGTGCAGGGAGGTTTTGCTGTAGGCAGCAATGAGGCAATCATATTAGAACCAAAAAGGTAACATCCTTATCTCTAAGCTTGATCTAAAGTGTGAAGTTTCGCACCCTTTCCAATTTCCCTGTTCCTGTTAACAGGAATATCCAAAGTTACAGCAATTATCTACATAAATGCCATCTCACTCTGCATCTCACTAAGCTCTTGGCCTCAATGAAACCCTTTGGCAAATCATGCATTGTAAAACCAGGGTTCAGCTCATTACTACACCACAGATTTCTTGTGTGTTACACATAAAATCTTTACAGACGGGAGTGCGCATGGCACATCCCTATGGATCTGTTGAATCCTGTTCTCATAATGGAGATAACTGCACTTTGCTGTATCTTACTTATCTTTATAAGATCTCCAAACTACAGACTGTAAAAGACTTTACTACTGGAGTGATGAGTAGGCAGATGTGTAGGGGACCATGTACTTAGCGACGAAATTAGGTAAACTGTCACATAATCGCTAGTCACTGGCTCCTTCGGCTTGAAAGAATACTTTTCTAAAGACCATCCTCTTGTTCTTCATCCAGTTGAGTTTTAAATAAGTAAAACATCAAGACTGTTTCCAAAACGACATTCACTATGTTCTTTTGCTTACAGGGTCCCTCTACTTTTATTGATAGCAGCAAATACTTCACCCTGCTGACTTGTCAAGGAAAGAAAGGCATTGTCATTATAGTAACATAACCATGACAGAGTATCCCTGAATTGCTCATTGAGCTTTGCCTTGGACAAAACCTACAACAGAGCTGTCAAGACAGACTGCAAGGGAAAGACAAGACACACAGCCCTTCCATTGTGAGTGCCTATCCTTATGCTCCAGCCCACTCTTACCCTTTAGTTATTTCTCACCTTGTTTCTCCAAAGCCCTTACCTGGTCAGAATTAGAAGAGTTATTCTATAGTGTAACTTCTCCGATGCAGACTTTCCCACAAAACCTTCACACAATTTTTCCACTTTAGAAAACCTATATTATGAATGTTAGAAAAAAAGCATGAATTTTGTATCAGGTGTCAGCATGACACCTATTATTTGAAAACTAACAAGATCTGCTGAAGTCCTCTTGAGCATCTGTACAAAGAGCACAGGCTAGAGGTAAAGGAGGGAAAAAATGATGAGCCAGGGTTTCAGTCTGCTCTCTTTTAGAATTTATTTGCTTGGTATCTTTGACAAAGAGGTCCCAGTTCCTAATGACTGACACAAAGACTCAAGATCAAGATCCATTCACAATTCTACATATTAAAACAGGGACATAGAATGTCTTCATTTATGACTCAAATTTAGCACCCCCCTTCTCGGATTTTGTGTCATCTTGTACACTTGTTATGATAAAATTATTTACATGGAAATTGCCAAGTCACTAAGCAAAGGGAGGACATTTTTTTTGTTGTTAAAAGAACAAAGATTGCTGCATGTTGATATTTTATTTATTTATTTCTTAAACAAAGCATTCTGTGGCATGAGTCAGGTACTACAGAGTGGGAGGACCACACTCCAGCAGACTGTGGTAGAGCAGGTGGAACAGTGGAGACAGCTTGGGCATAAGCAGTGAATATGCTCTCCCTTGAAGACCCTGCTAAAACAAATGCTACAAAAACTGCTTTTGCAAGGGTATCTTGCTGCTAAGCTTGTACTTCAAAAACACTGGGATTCCTGAGCTCTCTTCCTGCACCTATCAATTAATATTTTCCTTCTGCATCTTCTTTTTCAAAGTGAGGATAAAACCCACGCATTTATCTCACAGGTTAGTTGGGAAATTACTCCTGAGAGCAAGAGACATATTTTACAGATGGAAAATATACCAAAATGCAAAATACCTACACTATTCCCTGGACACAAACCAGACTCAGCGGTGTAGAATGGGTATTCCACAGGTGGGACTAAGTATGTTCAAATTAGCTTATTTTCCTTGATCCTTAACGACTGACTTTAACTCTGGTTCTTCTGCTATTACATTCCAGGTTAAAGTAGTATCTTGTGGCAGATATGAGCAAACTGACACGTAAATTCTAGATAAAGGTTTTTACAAGTCCCTATATTCCTCCAAATACATCAGGAAGTTTTATAATAGGGCTTAAAATCCCTGGATTTAATCATCAGATTGATTCCATTTCCAGGATTATAGATAGCCTGGGTCTGTTTGTTTGCCCTCTCAATTAAATTGGCATGAATAAACAATAATGCCACTCATCTCAGAGAAGTCACACCAGTGTGAAAGAAAACGTCAGGTCATGGTGAGGAGACCAGACCTTCTATTAATGTAGTCTCTTCAGTGACTTGGTAAACAGTTTAAAATAAATAAATAATGCAAACAAGAGATAGCCTACATTTGAATAATGAGATCTTTGGGCTTGCTGTTCTTTGGAATATTATTTATACAAACAAACAGTAGCCGCAGGTGTTCTCAAATAAGCCCAGCAAGCTCCCTAAAGGTTTGTTAGCTGGCTGCTTGCCTGAGGGGCCACTGGATCTAGTGTTGTAGCTCCACAGTGGAGAAAGCCTCCCAGTCTCAAATCTGGTAGCAGGCTAATCAGAGAGCATTGCCAGGAAAAACATTGTGGAGACCCCACTGAGGTATGCAATTGCTGTGCTTAGCGCAGGGTGCCAGACTTCTGACAGTACTGATCACATCTCATTTGTAATGTGCTTTGGGAGCTTTTAATCAAGGTGAGTTCTCTGCCATGGCAGAGAGCTCAGGCTAGGCATGCAGTGCTGCACAGCTGTGCTACCAAGGGATGAGGGGAGATCCTTGACGGGAAAAGTGGTGATGAAATTGGCATGATTGCTATTGGCTTCTTGTAAGAGGCTGAGCTAGTAATTCAGAAAATCAAGCTCGTTAGAGGAAAAGAGGAATGCCACCAATCTGCTGTAATGAGCAGGCAGTAGAATGGTGCCTCAATGTCATGCTCCAGCCTGGGTTTGAACCACATGCTGCAAAGGTTGGGGCCTTGCTGGGTGTAAATGAACACAGCCTAATGGTTTTTCCTCTTTTCAGTCTTTCAAGCTAGTACTAATTTACAGTGGGAACCACATAAGACAAAGCAATGCAGCAAAACCCTGGCCAATCTAGAATGAGGTTTCCATCAGCTACGCTGTACAGAGTTTAATCTGTCAGGGCAAAAGAGATGAAAGACTGGATGCTTTAACTGTTTGGGACTTGAGGTAAGGCAGTAACTCCCACAGGACAGGGAGTTTCCAGTTTCCTCCAGACTATGGGCATTTTAAAAAACAAACACAACACTCCAGAGTACCATCTCACTACGAAAACATTTTTCAGGGAGTAAATCCTTGAAATGATGAAACATTCCTTTTATTGATGGGAACACAGGGGCACAGAGGTATTAACTGACATGCTCAGTATTGTAAAGTAAATCAGTGATAAAATACAGAAAAGAATCATGTGTCCTGATGCCCACTTCTATGCATAAATCACTAGACCATAATTTCTTCTGCAAGATCATCTTTTCCTCCTTTCATATGCTATTTTACTGCCAGAGGAAGATTACTCTACATGCTGCACGCAGTAACATTTTTCCAACTCTAATTCAAAACCTGTCAAGCCATGGAATTTCTCTTCTATTCCCTTAGGAAATGATTCCAAAGCTTGACAGTGCAAGGACACATCACCATGACGGGAAGTTTTCCATGACACTTACCTTCATTTTTTTTATTCTTTCCTTGCAGTCATCTAAATATCTTGCCTCTTTCCATAGTACTCACGATCCTCAAACACTAGCAGTTATATTTCCCCTTCTCTCTACCAGCCAGCACTTAAGCAATATAAAACTTTTTCAGTACCACCTCTAAAAACAACTACTTAAATTCCAAAAAAAGTATTTTCCATTTGTTCCCTTGAATCTTCTCAACTTTTTCAAGATTAGACACCTATTTCAGTCTTCCCACAGTGTGTTCTCAGACCTTGAGCAGTACTTCTTTTCTCCCTGCTGATGGGACAGACGGCAGCAATACACAGGAAGATGGGAAAGCTAGTATGGGAAATCAGTGGAGTCACAAGATCTCCAGGGTTGAGAGATTACTGGCAAGCTCCTGGAGGAATGTTTCTATCCATCCCTTGGAATGGGAAAGAACGGGTTAATTTACTCAAAGGTGAGTGGCAGAACTTACTGCTTCCTTCCCATTCATTTTACCATTTTAGCCCACAGAAATCAGAAGAAAGAGATGTTAAATTCCAACATTAAATAATAACAATAAAATCATTTGTTTCACTGACTGGTTAAATCAGCAAAAAGCAAACACCAATACCTGAAATCCTTGCGGTTTCTACTGCGGTCAGAATTAAGCCTCACAAAAACATCCATCTCAGCAAAAATATACAACCATGGGCTGCCACATTAACATAAAGTACAGCAGCCGGAAATTATTGCTGCTTCTAATCTCCAAACACTCAGGAGCTGAACTGCATTCAGCGGAATGACCTGTCCTCCATGATGCATTAGTGTTTGCACTCACTCTAACTCTCTTTCACGCACATATAGAGCCCGCCTGTCCTTCTGGAGTACAGAGATTTATGCTTCCTGAAATAAAAAACCCAACAACTTTAACTCCGCCTGCCTGGTCCCCTTCCTCCTCTCTGACAAAATCATCAACTCTTGGCGTTTTGACGACAATGGGAATTTCATTTGGGTGAAGATCAAGAAAAAAAGAACAACCTAAAGCACCAAGTAGCATCTTGCTATTGTCACCCCAGAACACTCAATAACTTCTTTTATCCCAATATTTCTAAAATGCAATTGATGTGAAACAGTTAACAGCTTGAACATGATGCTATAAACAACTCGTGTAAACGTGCTTAAACAAAGTCACACAAAAAACACAACCTAATGATCTTGCGTTTATGCCATACCTCTCTCTCTGATCCATTCCCTCTATTCCGTTTCTTCTCTCTTATATTTATTTCTCCTTAAAAACAGTACAGCTATGCCTATGAACAAGTCTGTCTAAAATTAAATTGAGAGAAACCAATATGTAATAGTTTATTTCTTCTAAAGGTTGGCATATTTTAATTTAATAACTGACTTTGTATTTAAACTGCTTTTGGTTGCTATCAGCTAAACTGAGAAAAAACAGGTTTAAACCGAAGTCAGTGCACTGGTTTAATGAAGATCATTGAAAGCCATATTGTAAGTCAAACTTGTGCAACTGATGGCAGAGGAGAGCAAAGATTGAAGTTTACTGTCTAAGACAGATTGACAAATGTCTGCCCAAAATAATAATAAGCAGTGGTTAAATCTCAGTGGAGCTGGTAAGATTTAACTGCCACCTAGGTACTTAAGAGAGTTGAAAACAAGTTTCTACTTCAGACAAAGAGATAATACAATGTTTTCTCAGATTTTACGTAACTAAAAAAGCCTAAAAAAACAAAACAAGCCCCCAAAACAATTAAACAACAAAAAATACCCAGAGAACAAACAAGATAACACATAATTGCTGGACAACTCCTTCGAAGACACTGTAGTGGTTTGACCTGGCTGGTGCCCAGGTGCTCATCACAGCTGCTCTATCACTCCCCCTTCTCAGCAAGACAGGGGGGAAAATATAATGAAGGACTCATGGGTTAAGGACAGGGAGATCACTCACAGTTACCAACACAGGCAAAACAGATTCAGTCAAATCAGAGAAGATTAATAAGACACGAAAGCAGATCTTAAAAATAACACCTTCCCCCTACCCCTTCCTTCTTCCTGGGCTTAACATCACTCCCATTTTACCCACTTCCTCTGCCTGAGCAGCACAGGGGGATGGGGAACGGGGGTTGTGGTCAGTTCATCCGATGTTGTCTACACCACTCCTTCTTCCTCCGGGGGAGGACTCCTCACTCTTCCCTTGGGCCATTGTGGCTCTTCACACAGTTTGTCCAACATGAGTCTTCTCATGAGAGATAGTTCTTGACAAACTGCTCCAACGTGAGTCCTCTTGTGGGGTGCAGTCCTTCAGGGGGAAACTGGTCCAACGTGAGTCCCCTGTGGCATCACAGATGTCCTGTCTGCAAACCTGCTCCGGTGTGGGCCTCTCTCTCTCCATGGGCTACAGGTTTTGGCAGAAGCCTGCTCCAGCACAGGCTTCCCATGGGACTACAGCCTCCTTCAGGCATCCACCCGCTCTGGCGTGGGGTCCTCCAAGGCCACAGAAGGACATCTACATCCCATCACCTCCATGGGCTGCAGGGGACAGCCTGCCTCACCATGGTCTTCACCACAATCCAGGGGAATCTGCTCCAGTGCCTGGAGCACATCCTCTCCCCACCTTCTTCATATTTTCTCACTCCTCTCTCTGTCTCTCTGACAGTTGCTGCTGTCCAGTTCTTTTTCTCTGTTTCTTAACTATGTTTTCACAGAAGCATTCGTATCCTATCATTACTGACAGGTTCAGCCTTGGCCGGCGGCAGATCCATCTTTGGAGCCAGCTGGCATTGGCTCTATCAGATCTAGGGGAAGCTTCTAGCAACTTCCTGCCGAAGCTACCCCTACCACACCCCCTACCAAAATTCAGCCAGGCAAACATGCAAGAGTAAAATAATTCTCCAGGTGGAGAGAGTAACACAAGTTCAGCTGAGGCTTAGCTGACATGTGGTATGGCTGTGGGACAGAGCATTTGGGGAAGTTTGGTTTGTCACATAGAGAGAATTGGTGCTCTGAGTACAGAGAAGGACCTTGATGTTTTGTTTGAGAATGGAGGGCTTTATACCTTCCTTTAAAATAACAAAATTCATTTAAGATATGTCACTCCATCCAACTAATTTTAAGTTGAATAACCTACCATCCCCCAAATTTAGGCTAGCTGCTGTAATGAAAAGTAACACAGTTTTTAATAGGAAGGCAGTAGCAATAAATAATCTAACATCTATTACAGTAATAAAAGCAGAGCGCTGCTGATGACTAACAGCTACTACTCTGAAATCATCCTACATAAAATGACAGTTTAAATCAGATTTAGCTCTATGCATAAGACCACCTCATCCACACTTTCAAATATTATGTTCTAAAAATCAGACAACAGTCACCAGAACTCTCCACGACACCACCACGTTACCTAAAGACTCATCATTACTCTTCACTCTCTAGGATTGACCGGCTATCATAAACACAGAAGGAGTGTTAACATTAAGGATCACTGCTATTAAAAATCTACCAAATAAAATATCTGTAATGCAGTAGCTATTCCTCATTAATAATCACGCTTAAGACATTTCATTTAAGACTCAACATTAGCGAAGTGCTTCAACAGCAAAAAGTAGTAAGTGTTAATGATTGTCTGATTCAGACAAACTAAGTTGTAGAGCAAGGAGAATCCCCAAAAGCTTGCTTCAGAGAAATCTCTGCATCTGCTCTAAAAGGTCTTTTTAAAGCAACACCAACAGAAAATTAAATCTGCAAAGGAAACTGATGACTTTCAACTCTAATTCGACGTAAAAGTCTCACAAACTTTTATTTCAAACTCACCACATGTTCCCACCAAAACAATTAGCTATGAAAGAGTGAATTATACAAAGGTAATATTGTTAGTCTTTGGAGCTGCATCCCCTTGAATCAAATACAGTTCTAACATTCCTCAGAGGTTATAGGCTTATAAGTTGTCCACAGCCCCAGCCATCTGCTTGGAAAACATTTAGAAGGATACCTATCTGAAAAACACTCCATTAAAATATGCCAGCAATTATTTCAAGCACCACCCAGTTCTCCCTGCATTTACACCTTTCCTTTCATCCTAAGAGACACAGCATTTTCAACATTCAGGCTTATCGGATTATGTCAGAAAGAAACACTGTCCCTGTGTCATCTATGTCAAAGATATTCCTTTTTTTCTCCCCCTTCTTCCCTAGATCTAAGCCACTGAGCCTAGAAATGTTGTCTACTATTTCTGTGTCTCAACTGAGAAATCAATAAATGCTCTCAGCTCTTCCAACTTTATGTTTTTATTTGACAATAGTATACAACAACAACAACGATCTATGTGACATGGTTACAGCAGACTATTCTTAGGTGTGCTATCACATTACTGCAATTGAACAGGATACCATAAAAGAGATTTAAGCTAAGTGTTACCCTGCCTTTGCAATGAGAAGCGTGCAAACAGTTAATTAAAACAACTCACCTAACACAATATAGCGTGATATAGCATCCAAATCCTTCACCAGTTAAACTTTAAGGTGACACACTCACTCTGTAGTAAAAGAACATCCACCTTGGGATGTTATCCTGGTACAGCTATTTTCATTATCGTTATTCAAGTACAAGTTTCCTATTTCAACAGGCACATGCTTATAATCCCTCCCATCCTTCCTTCCAGCCGTTCATGTGTGCATTGCACAGTGCGCTGACCTATACTGCCCTGCCACAAAAAAAGAGGTAAAGAGAATGGAAACACATCATTTCTGTTGAGTTTTGGGCTGTTTCAACCAAGATTAGACCTTAGAGCTGAGTTGAGAATAATGATATTCTTCATAGAATTTACATGACAAGCATAAATACTCCTAGATACTACTCATCAGTAACACGTTCTGAAATTAGACATTAAGTGGCCCCACCTTGTCACAAGAATACTGAAGTCAACATGACTGTTGTGTTTTAATGGGTTCTTTGGCTTGCTCATTTAAAGAAAACCCCAAATCAAACAAAGGAGAATTAAAAAAAAAATCCACAAAACCTCAATAGGCAAAGAAATAACAGAGATCATACAAACTCATCACAAAAGGGAAACACTTGGGTCTCTTGAGAGAAACATTCAAGAAGCAACCTAAGCCAATCCAGCTATGCCAAATGTAAGCAGCCTGGGCTGCCCAAGGGGTCTCCCTGCCCTGATAATTATATGTTTGGGATGCACTGCCATAATGCTAGCTCATGGCAATCTCTTTTCTTAGAAAAGAAAAGAAAAATCAATCAAAGTGAGCTATGACTCGACAGGTCTGCAGTAAAGCCCAGTCATGTAGAAAATGGAGCAGCAGCTGCACTACAGCATCAAAAGACAGAGTGAGCAAACTCCATCATCGGGCACAATTATCTCCCTGGAAAAAAAATAAAGGAAGAAAAATAAATACCCTCCCCTCCACACACGATGTCTAACACAAACCCAAGAGGTTTGTGTTTCTAATGCAGGGCACCTGCATACTATCCACTAATTCCCTTACAGACATTATTAGTTTTTCAAACATTTGGCTCTAACTCTAGTTTAGTACTTCAGAAGGAAGGAGCAAAAAGTATGCACAACAGTAAGAAAGTCTAAGCTGGGAGACCATGCCTCATATTCAGATTCTCCTGCCAAGTGTGGGCGAGAGTCATTTCTCTGACCAGTCAAGGCATAACAACTAAATGGCAAGGTGAGGTAAGTATATCATAGCATCAACTTAGAGCATCCAAATCATCTCACAGAAACAGGCCAAAACCATATCTCCATGGACAACTGCATTTTTAGAGTGTTTGGGAAGTTCAATACACACACAAGAGCCTAGTCCTTGGTCCTAGTGAGTCAATAAAGTCTTCATTCAAAGACATTGCTAATACACATATCCACACTAACCAACAGGCAAATCTTAGATATCAAATTCTCACCCAAAATGTTTCTTTGAACTTATAAAATAGCTCACTCTCCTAACAAAGCAATTCCAGGCAGCCTTTATCCCATTAGAAAAGTGGACATGAGGCAGAGGCTTCAGAAATCCAGCTAGCTGATGAATTCTGAGTATCTGGTATGCACATGCAAGCCGCGGTAACCTTCTAATCCCTGAACCTACTCGAGCCAAATTCCTATTTAGGGATTGGTAATCAGTCCATTATATAATCCTTAGGAGAACTGGGAATTTCCTACGATGTCTGTACAACGTTTGACAGTGTCATCAGTTGATAGTAAGAAATTCCAGTTCCTCAAATAAAACCAGACACTGTTTTCCATCAGATGTCATAATTTCTTTATTTCCCCTGTCCATTTCACCATGCCTTACTCACTTCTTTCTGCCTCTTTTAACGCATGAAATCCCTGGTTGCATAGACGAGACCACCACTAGGAAACATCAAACCTCAGCTTTATGGGACATACTCACATATTCTTTGACTGGAACAAATGCTGTGCAGCACTCAAGTATTTGTTTATTCATGCATATTTATATTGATGACTTAAAAAAATATATTCCTCGGTGCTTTAAGGAACGAATTATAGGACAGAAGTTACAGGAAACCATATTAACTAACGTATTTTGGTACATGAGCCATATAAATATACATCCTCCAAATGGCTATCAGACAACCATGGAAAGTGAGAAGCAGTGAAGATCTCTGGATTTCTGGGGTTCCACCAATGCCTTGGCTCTTCAGCAAAAGGTTGTTCATTTGTTTCCAGACCTTATGCACCAGTCTGGCCTTTTGAGATTGTAAGCCCCTGCATGCACAGGAGGAGGCAAAGACTGTAGAGCTGGCTATGAAGAGCAGAGGAAAAAGACGCGTGTCTGCACCACAACACACTGTTTGCTATAACTCTGCACTGCAAAGAAATCAAACTTAAGGACAGCAGCAACAGCCAACTGCGAGGATCAATGCAAGCTGTATGGGATATGCAACTGGAAGTAGAGACTGCAGGAGGGTCTTTCTAATAAGAGACACTCAGTACAAATATCTCATTCACCTTAGGGTGTTCACTCATGGTTCCAGCTAAGAAGAGATTCTACTGAATCTGCCATCATTCATGTGATGACCACAGCATAAAACAGTACAGCTAAATTCTGCAGCTGCAGTAAAAGGAGGTACTCAAGTTTTTAACAAAAGTCAAAAGAAATCCAGTAATCTAAGGACTTGTCATTTAATCCTCTCAAATTTCTTAGGTTTAAGACAATTTGGTCACCTTTGATAATTTTTATTGCACTATCACACCAAACTGGACTCAGAAGATCCTTCAATTTTATAAGCACTTCCAGATTTCTCAGACAAGCAGGAAACACAGTTGGGTGTTTACTTGTAGCGATGTCAAGCGAGTAAGAAGCACCACCCTTAGGCATTGCCCAGCCTTTCAACCACAGAACTCCCCTAAAGAGTGCAAGTGCCTGCTGGGCCAACAGGTAGACATACTAAATCCTTTGGAAGCATCAAGAGTCAATCTCCATGGGGCCCCCAAGAACACCAAACTGCCCTTCTGTGGCCTCCTCTTTCACACTCCAGTACACTTCAGTTGAAACAAAAGCCCATGTCAGCTGCAGATCAACAAGCCACAGACTCACCAGAGCAAACAGGTGCAGGTATAAACAATGGAAGCCGACATATCTGAGAGTAACTGCAAAGAGAAAATGATTAACACAAGGCAAACAGCAACATGATAAATAAAGTAGATGAGATGAATGCAAGTGTCGCTCACCTGCAAGAGGCCCCTGCACATAAGTAACTGGCAACTGGACATGCTCAGGAGTTTAACTGGTCCTCTAGGGATCTGGCAACATGACAAATTATGATTTATCTCTCAGTAAGAACTTTTCTTAACTCCTCCTAAACTCTGTGAAATGAGTGTGGGTAAAAAATACAGGGAGACTTTATAGAAGTGACATATATGAGTCTACATCTTTTTCCATTTAGAAGAGCTGCAGCAAAGAATTGAGGGTGATCTGTACTACTTTGACATGAACCACAACGCACATCTCTAAATGGCCTTAAAAATCATGTAAAGACTGTGACCTCAATGGGAAGATCCAGAAGTTCCTTCTGGATTCACAGTTGCAGCATAGACATTTTATTCCACATCTTCAACAAAACTCAGCCCTTAAAGTCACCTTTTGGGATCTCATTGTTTGCTCATGAACAATGAAACATGGCTTATAGATGTCCAGAAATGCCTGAAAGAATAAATGGTATTCACATAGGCCCAAGTCTGAAAAGAAACAGAGAAGAACACAACACAGTGCCTTTTTTCCCCTCCCTCAAATTCTGAAACTTTGAAACACTTCAAAGACAATATCCATGGGATATATGGACCTCCACCTACACTGTAGACTTAATGGAGAAATCTGTCACTAACATACACAACACACCAACTTCCACCGGAGTAAAGAAACAACACACACATGGCAATAGTTTATGAACACACACCTCTGTTAGGCTGAAGTAATACTTTGGCTGGTGTTCAAGCTCTTACTACACCTATTGGCAGGAAACACATGGGTGTTTGCAGAAACCCATTTTCCAGAAAAAAAAAATCCAACTTAAACATAAGAAAAGATGCTTAATTCACATAAAATATAATACTACAGACAGACAGAAATTTTAACCCTGCTTTAACTATTTTCTACCAATGGGGTGAAAAGAATTTTCAAGGCCATCACTCATTATCAGAATATCTGCACAGGAACAGTACTAGTAAGAGCTGTAGATAAGAATTATGTTTTTACTACCATATCATTCAACTCCTGTAGTTTTCATTGGCATCCCATGCGATTTGGTTCTTTTTGCAGCCTTTCTGCATTTGCAGATGTTCTAGCAAATTATATTTATTAGAGGAATATTCTAATATTGAAAAGATGCACTTTTCAAATGGCATATTGCATAGATAATGCAAATTTGAATAGGCTCAATAAAGCGGAGAAAAGATGAGAAAGAGAACAGATTCACCAAGAAACATTTGCCAACAAAGTTCCTGAAGAGTCTGGTATAACAAAACCTCTCAGTTTGCACAGTGCAAGAAACAAGAGGAATGAGGCAAAAGTGTTGTTTATTCTGAACCACGTTTTAATTTCAATATTAGTTTTCAGACCTTGAAATCTAGCTTGAAACTATTTATATAGAACAGTTGTATACAGTCCTCTGTTGTCAATTGTAATTTTGTTAAATATGTTCAGAAATTGCTTAGACAATTCTAAAATGTCTACAAAACAGAGGCAAAGGATCCTCACCCTCATAAACTAGCTCGACAGCTGGGAAGCAGTGTGAAAGGAACACTATATAGAAGATTGCTCTTCAGAGGGCCACATCTTATTTTAAGATCTACAATGAACCTGAAGCACAACTCCAAAGAATAGACTTCAGTGCAAAACCATAAAACTATTTACACACCATTTCCAACCCACAGATCCCAAAAGTTTTGACAATGCTAAATAAACCTAGTAAACACATTATGAAGTATACAAGCATTAGCCTTTACTTTCAAACCTTCAGCAGGCTGGTTTTTCTAAAAAAGTAGGAGAATAGAACTAAAACTGCAGCCAGGAATTCTGACCACTAAACCCATATATGTTAACTACTCTCTCATGTCCTTATCCCAGCAGCCACACACCCAATCTTGTAGTTCCCACTTCTAGATATTCTCCCAAGTTCTCCACATGGCAGCACAAGAAAAGTCAACCTAACACTGACAGAAATATAACAAAACCATCTATGCTGGAGATAGACACTGGCAATTTCCAATTGCTCCCAGATTGCTTAGCATCTCTTTGTAGTATCATTTAATATTATCAGATAATATCTAGTTATTTCCCAAACAAATAGCTGGAATCCAAACCTGTTCTCCTAACTGAGTTTGCAAGACTTTTCTCCTGATTGAGAATTATCTCTTGAGATTTTCTTGTCTAATGAAACAGGCTAAAAGATACCTGATAAGCTCAGAGTTGACCAGGGCACTTGACATTTTCTTCATATAATATTCTCATGCAGAGTAGGTGGGATATTATGCAGAATAATTGCTTAAATTGTGAACATCAGCCTGAAAGGGACACGTTTCCTTGGAGTGAGAAATCTGGAAATAGCTAGAAACATGGTAAAACAGAACAACTGATGGACATCAACCCAAGCTGCACATAATTAAGGAAAGAAACTAACATGTTAATCAATACTAATTCTTCAGCTCCAAATTTATACACAATAATATGAAGCAGAAGATCCAGGAGACTTCAACTTATGTTCTTACATTGCCCAGTCACCAGATCGGATTTTGCTCAACAACTAGAACAAGCTGGCAATCTTTAGCTTTCTGACAGGATACATGCTCACATATCTCTTCCCAAATACATCATAAATAGCTCCCCATCACAGGAACTTCAGCAGACTGTCCATGGTCTGTAAAGACCAAAAGAAATGACCTCTCCTATTCTAAGGGTGCAAGGCCAGAGCAGGAAAAAGGTGAAAACTGACATGGCTGTTGGTTCACAAAGGATTTGTTTCAGGGATTATTATAGGGTATTTGTTACCAGGTGTCTCAGTCCAATCTCTTTCCCAACATCATCCATTAAAAAAGATAAGAGAAATAGAAAACAATTGGAGAAACATCTGAGGATTCATCATATTCTGTAAACATCCCATTTGCAACATGGTGTTTGTACTTATCTTCTTTTCATCAACCCTCATGTGAGCTGCTTTTTTAGTTCTCCAAAGACTTAAAGCTAACAGAGGAAACAAAACCACTTTAGAAGCTACTCAGAATGTACAACTATAATGCAGGAACATTATTCTCAACCTTGATTTGAGTTTCAGAGGCAAAACAGAAAGTACATTAAGGCTGGTCTGCATAAAATTTCCCATGAAGCCAGATTTTGGTCTGAGCTAGGAAAAAGACTTTCTTTGAACTCTGCATTGCTTGCATTTGCATTTTGAAACTGAAATTTCCCCTTGAAACTCCCAATATGCTTCTGTTACCTTCAGGGAACAATAAGGGAGCCCTCCTGTGGATAATACATCACATTTAAATTCCCATGACCGACAAGAAAAGACTATGTAACCTAGGGGATAAAATGGCTCTATTTTAGAGCGAAGAGACTGAGGTGGTAATCCACTGGAGGCTGTAGTTTAATTTAAATGGCTATTAACTTTGTTCCAGTGGGGCACTTTTAGTTTAATTCATACTACTTTTCTGAAGCAAAAGAAATCACACCAAATAAAACATCCCAGGCTAATAAAAGATACCTTAACCAGACAAAAAAGTGTGATGGCTCTTTGTCTATTATGTTAAAACAGAATTATTTATGCTTCCAACTCTTTGATACATGAAGTTTAACTTTAGCGACAATATTCTCACGAGGGCATCAATATTGTCCACATTAGTAAAATTAGGTACTTGTTAAAGATCATGGCTCAGTCAGGACTATGCTCCTTAGTACATCACTGCTTCCTTTACATAAGGAATGACACAGAACACAATGCCCTCTTTACTCCCTCCTGAAACAGCAAAATATTCAGAAAGAGAGAACACAAAGACCCAAGACCAAGTTAACTCTATTGCCTGTCTTGGGTTCTTGTTGAGCTCATCCCGTTTGTTGGCTTTAAACAGCAGCAGCTCTGCTCTCAAATAGCGTAACACCCACATTCACCATCACAACACATCGGTCTTCATTGCCTGCCACTGGCTTCAAAGAGCTAATTTTTGGGAAAACAAACTAAAGAAAATCAAGTATTTGGCCCTGCCAAATTTCTAATCTCTACTCCAACTGCTTCTAGAAAATCATACATTTACTTTATAAGTTTTGCGTAATACTGCACTATGGACTATAGGTACTGACTTTCATTGTATCTAATAGGACTTGCAACCGCTCAGCACCCTTCGGTGCTGTGAAGTTCATCGCTGCTGAGTGTGTCTGCAGTCTTCAGATTTATGCTTAGCTATCCCAGGAGCTCAATTCACTTAGGTCTTACATTGGCACAATTCTACCAATGTCAGTTTATTTCTAAGAGCTTATGCTAGCATATCTTTCCAAAGGAGCACAAGCTAGTGAAAAGCATAGGCTAGGTCCATTAACCTCTCTGCAAAAGAATGAATCTATGCAGCAGTCTCAATCCAGTTTCAAATATTTCCACTGTTTCCCTTATGTGTCAGTTCTTTAGAATCTCTTACATCCATTCAAGAGCTCATATAACAGCACTCAAAGATACCTCCTGGTATACTTGGCAACTCAACCTTTCACATTTCATCAGGAGATACTTAGAAAATCAAATATATGCAGAAATGTGCCTACAACATAACCTGTCACACCTGCTGCATAGTCTCACATCCCCATTGGTACATCTTGTGATACAGGCCTTTGCAATCTCTAAACACATTGTAATTGTGCTATCAAAGTAGTAGTTATTTCGCAATAGTGCTGATGGCATTGGAGAAACTGGCAGTATAACCATTTATAACCAAGTGTATTGAAGGGTTGCCAGGACAACTTATCTAGATGGTCAGCTTCTTTAGGGACTACAAAAGGCACAATCCAGTACCCAACTTCTGCCAGACCTCTGTTCCGATTCACCACAGCTGCTCGGGTGAAGGCACAAACCTCCACATTCTTACTGGCATTTTAACTCCTCTGTGACTTTGTTATCACTGCTAGGCACCAGCTCATCACATTCCCTCCAGCCTGAGTAGCCAAAGTTGTGTTCAGGTAACATCTTCTTTAAGGAGCACAGACTGCTATATCAATCACAGAGGCCACATTTAGACTGGAGAATGAGAAACAGACAAGGTGTTTATCTTTCTTTTTCTGCTCTGTAAACTTCCTTTTTTTCTCCTGGGTTAGCCCCTTCTCTCATGTCACTTTTGAAATACATTTTGCATACAGAAGGACAATCAGAGAATGAACTACAAAGTATCATTTTACAGCTGTAGGGACTCCACAGAGGACTCCAATGCAGGAATTGTACAGACAGGTCACTACCAACAGGCAAGACAAAAAGTAGGACTGAAGTTAACAGGACACAGCAATTTTTCACAATCACTCTGGCAAGGAACTGAAGAATATCCAATGCAGTTGAAATTGTAGGGAGAACTTAATAAACACTTGTAGTCCAACTTGTTCAGAACACTGAAACTAATGTTCTGGTCCATCTAAACATAGAACACAATTATTTTGAAGTACAAGTAGCCAAGGATTGGCTTCTGCCTTCTGTTAAGGGAATTTTCCTCACAAAAAGTAGAGGTGAATTCAACAGTCTTTGCTATCATGAGTTTCTTATATAAAAGAGAGGACAAGCAACCTCCTGAACTTTGTGGTTTTGATTTGCTCTCAAAAAAACCCAAACTGCACATGGCAGAGAATTTCTGTACCTTGGATGACAAACAAATGAGGAACAAGACATAAAAATGTGCCTTATTTCTATTAGTCTGCCATCATATGAAGCCTGACTTCCAAATTCACAGAAAGTTTTCCATTTCAACCACGTAAATTAGGATCAAATCCATAATACAAGACAGGAACAAAATGGCTGCAAATCTGATACACAAGCAGAGGTCTCAGAATTTGTATGTACAGAGAAAGGATGTAACAACATCAGAAATTCAATGGCGACATCACAGTTTAAGCATAACAATTCTGAAAAAATGGTGTGTTTTCAGGCAGAGCAATTTCCTCAAGTGAAAAAAAGGTATTCACAAAAGCTAAATGTATGACGAGGAATCAGATATCACTCACTGCCCTGATTAGTACATCTGGATGGATCATGAGTCTGATCAATAGCAATAAACATATCATGCATATGGCAAGAAATGGATCAATGGGCTTAACATTTCAGATTGGTAGTAACTCTTATACAGGTGAAGAAATATTTTCTGTGAAAAGATTTGTTTGAAATCCTAATGCACACAGGCATGCTCCACATTGCCTGTACCAAAAGCCACAAGGAAGGTTTAAATCAAACTAAACAGAAGATGCTTGAAGAAAGAAACCAAAATTGATAATAATACTTCAAGATACTTAAAACCAGAAGAAAAAAGATACAAGTGAGGAAAGGAAATTCCTTTATTTTAGGAGAGGAGCTCTGTTATGGTATTGGGAAAGCAAGTCAGTGAGAAGTAAGGTAAATTAACTTGGAATCTACACATGTTCAGTACCTGGATCTAGATAATAAATGTTGGTATCTCACAATTACAAGTGTCTCAAGATTTTCTAACAAGTGCCTTACTTTGTCATCGGCCCAAAGTTACAAAACCTCTAAGTTTCTTAGCAGTTTTCTCAAGAAGCTACCATGGAAAAGGATTTCTAAAACTTCAGAAGTTCTTTCAACATTTATTAAGAGATAATTTCAAGTTATATGATGATATTTGAATCCGGCCACATTGCAGGAACTGTGACTCATCAAATCTTAACCTAACACAGCATGAGAAAGGAGAAAAGACTGAGGCAAAAAGGCATGACACCAAGCCAGTTTCAAAGAGCTTTGTGACTGGAGGCACAAAGTGACTAGGTTTCATAATACCTTTGGCTCCCACCTTTCAGTGGAGTATGAGCCAAGGTCACCATGGAAGGTAGTAATATACAACACAGAACGGAGAGGAAAAACAAAATAACAACATGATTCTCAACCGAATTTGGAGTCTTTGTAGAGTTTAATACATCTCCTTAAAGATCTTAATTGCACATCAATCTTCTTCAGCTGGAGAATGGGAGGTGAACCTGTGATTCTCCAGCTTGGCACAGAGGGCAAACTGGAGTTAAAAGCGAAGAAGAAAAGAAAGGCATGCTCAATCCAAACTGGGTTTTCTCTCCTCCTACCAGGAGGAGGCAAGAAGCTTTCCCTTAGTGCTTGCCAACACAGGGAAATTACTTCAGAACAAATAAGAACGAGATTTAACAGCACTCCCTTATGCTATACCTTGAGTTCTTTTTGGCAGCTAAGCTTAATCCACTTCCAACCCACACAAAGGCATGTTCACTGCAGGGTGCCCACGCAAGGAATTAGTTGAGAATAAGTATGCTAAGCTAACAAGACCTTCACACAAAGTTCTTCATCAACCTTCACTACCAATGTCATTCTATTTATTCAGAGACTTAAACTGCCAAGGTAGGAAAAGGAATTACGTGAGAATCTTTGCTGTGCCTGGAAGATAGACAAGAATTTCCCTCTGCTAGTACCAGGGCCAGCCACATCCAAGCTGTCTAGCCATATTCAGAGTTACATATCCAAGATAGTGTAAAAATAGAGCAAGGTTCAGTCTACGCTGTGTTTAGATGAACTGGGCACCATCCTCTTGAATGGCTTTAAGCTATGCCTGGTTTATGTGGCTTCAGATAGAAAATCTACATTTCTTACCGTATTTCTTATCTGTGTGATGATAACAAGAAAAAATTTGGTTACAGTCTAGACTCATAAGATCTAGATTTGAGATTTATTAAACAACACAGTTTATTTGTAACTATGATCTTGTCTGTATTTTATTCCATAAAATCAAAATTAGTAAAGTCACTCGAGTTGAATGTCCCACGCTCCAACTCTCAGAGTTCATGTTCTTAAGGAAAAGCCAACACAGAAATGCCATATAACATCACTCCCATCCATACCAGCAATATTCTGTTCTAAGGGTACCTTAAAGTCAAGCATAACCCCCCACCCAGTGATGAACATTCTCAGTTTGTAATACAGAATAGTCATACTTTAAACTACATTCTTTATAGTACTATAGACATATACCCCCCTTAAGGCTTGGGAATACCTAAAATTTCTTCACAGGCTCAAATGGAGACTGTCAGGATTAAAATTATAGACTATGCCTTGACAGGCGTGCAGCGAAACATCTTCATACCTTTTAAACTGTCTTCCCCCAGTTACTCATGAGACTATTAGAATACTTTAGAAAAATCTAGCTTGGCTGTCCCTATTGATGTTATTGATTTCAAGATGAGAGACATGAACAAAGCAAGAGATGACTGGTATCAACCCATTGCACTTCCTCCTTAGGAACTGTTTTTTCTTGCTCACTAGCTCTCTTACTTTTAAATTTCGAATAGCAAAGAATGGAGAAGTTGCTTCTGCTTCTAAAAATGATGATACTTAAATTTTCTTTCTTCTATAAATTGAAAAAAACCCCCATCTGTAACAGAATCTCTGCTTTCTTTGGGGAAAGGAGAGATCTTGTTAATTTTTAAAACCAAACCCACATATTGAATCTGCCCATTTCACATTTCAGGGTCTGGCATCCCAACCGTAATGTAAAACCTGCACTTGCAAAAAAAATGAAGAAGAAAAAGCACACTTGTCTGCCTTGGAACTCTGCTGCCCTTAGGCACGAGCCAGAAATAATCCCAGAGGCAGGATGCAAATGAAATGTCTCGTCAGCGCACAGGCCTTAACGCATTTTACCTTAAACATTTACATTAACAGATGGTCCCCTGCAGTCCCATAAACTCGCTCTGGAGTTCATTGCCATCTCACTCCAGGCCCCATTTGTCATCGGCCGAACAGCAGAATGTCACAAGGGGGTCAAGCCAGAACAGAAGAATGGGACAAACTGTATAAAATGATTAGTGTCACCTACACATACACATTTGACCTCAGTTAAAAAGGGAGAAAACTTGAAGGTAAGAGGAAAAGGAAGAAACAAGGCATTGATCAGATGACCTAGTACAACCAGGAGTACAAAAAAAACCCAAACAAAAAAAAATCCCCCATACTGCTCCTTTTTGTGAGGACACAAGCGCTACTTTTTCAAGTGGACATGTAGCTGTGTGCTGTGGAATTGGCCCAGGCTCCCTCATGCATTTAAGTGAAGGACTGACTGGCTTCTTGAGATCAAGAAGTGGCATGATGCAGCCGGGCTGCTCAGCCCTCACTCGTGGGAGATGTAAAACTCTGAGATCAGCCCAGTGCTCATGCACATGACTTCTGCTGTTACTGAGCCTCTGGATGCTCAGCCCCATCACAGAAAGTGATACTGGCTTAACCAGGGGAAGAACAGGAATCTGAGCCCTGCTCTGGTAGGCTGAAAGGTAACAGCTCTTGAGCTCACCTGTGGCTGGGGTTTGCTACAGCAAAGGAATAAGTTAATTTGTTTGTGTCTTTTTTTTTAACTTGGCCAAATGTCAGAAAGAAATTTTCAGAACAGAGATGCCTGCCAAAACAAGAATCTCAAGTGCAAGAGGAAAAACCACAAATCAATCCAGTTGAGCTCAGTGAAGGATAAGAACACAAATGGATAAAAACTGGCACACAAAGTGATACTTCTTTATTCAGGGCCTGAAGAATACAAGCAATGGAGTTTGATGTATATTCCCACTAGACTCTTCCACAGAAGCTATAGGTGCTCAGACTGTCCCAGATGTATAATACACTAACTCATTTCAGAACATTCCTCTGAAGCACAGAATATCTACTCCATTTTACACACATGAAACTGAAGCACATTAAAGATAAATAAAATTGTCACCTCACAAAGAATGTCTATAGCCATAAAGTGAACTGAGTCACTTGAATCTCAGATTAGTGTCATAATGGTTTAGCTCTGCCCAGTCCATGCAACTGTTCTTCCTCCCTGTGCAAGTAGGAGGCAGGTATCACAATGAACTATCAGTATGGTCTACATTGCTTCGTTGTGATGGTAAGAAAAAGCACAGTCAATCCATTTTTCTCACTTGAGAGAGGATGCCTCCGCTTATTAAAAGAAAAGCTTACTTTACTTCTCTAAATTGCTTGAAGGAATAGAATATATTGAACTTCCCATTGCTTCTATAGATTTTATACTGCAAATTCTAATATTAGACATATTTTAAAATGAATGACTGCTCTACAGTTAAGCTCCATCTTCATAAGAAAATCCCATTATGCTAGATTACTAAACTATATTGTTCTGTTTAAATCAGAGGAAGTTTGCCTACTCCCTCAGTCTTTGAGTCTTTTGGTCTGAGCCAAAATGTTCAGCAACTGCATAAAACACTGTCTTCCACTGATCAGGAATGCTACCATTTCACATAGATTCTTCCATGGCAGTTCACTATAGCACAGTAACTTCACGGTCTTGCACCAGAGCATCCAAGTGCTTTGGAACAGCACTTTCCTGAGCAAAATTTAAGACTGTATTCATAAAATGTAATTTTTTTACATCTCAGTTCAGAAAACTTGCATGACTTTGTCATGCTCCCTATATTTCAGAAGCTAGTTAGTAGAAGGCCAAGCTTCATAAAACACAGAAAGAGAAAAACTGAGTTCTTCTTCAAAGGTCAGATACTTGGGATTTGTGACAGTTACACATTCTTTTCCTTTTACTCTAGAGTTCAACAGCATCTGCCATGAGGAAAACCTCTGCCCCTAAAATCACAGAATGTTGGGGCTTGGAAGGGACCTTGAAAGATCATCCAGCTCAACACCCCTGCCAGAGCAGGATCACCTAGAGTAGTAGTTCACACAGGAATGTGTCCAGGTGGGTCTTCTCCAGAGAAGAAAACTCCACAACATCTCTGGACAGCCTGTGCCATGGTTCTATCGCCCTCACAGTGAGAAAGTTTTTTATTATTTTTACATGGAACCTCCTGTGCTCCAGCTTGCACCCATTGTCCCTTGTCCTGTCACTGGACATCACTGAGAAGAGCCTGGCTCTGTCCTGACACTCACCCTTTACATATTTATAAGCATTAATGAGGTCACCCCTCAGTCTCCTTCAAGCTAGAGAGACCCAGCTCCTTCAGCCTTTCCTCATAAGGGAGATGTTCCACTCTCTTCATCATCTCTGTGGCTCTGTGCTGGACTCTCTCAAGCAGTTCCCTGTCTCTCTCGAGCTGAGGGGCCCAGAACTGGACACAAGACTCTAGACGCGGCCTCAACAGGGCAGAGCAGATGAGAATCTCTCTCGTCCTACTAGCCACCCACCTTCTAATCCACCCCAGGATGCCATTGGCTCCCTCGGCCAGGAGGGTACACCACTGGCCCATGGGCATCCCGCCATCCACCTGAACCCCCAGGTCCCTCTCCCCAGTACTGCTCTCCAACAGGTCAGTCCCCAGCCTGTACTGGTACTTGGGGTTGTTCTTTCCCAGATGCAAGACTCTACATTTGTCCTTGTTGTATTTCATAAAATTTCTCCCTGTCCAACTCTCCAGCCTGTCCAAGTCTCACTGGATGGCAGCACAGCCTTTTGATGTGTCAGCCACTCCTCCCAGTTTTGTGTCATCACTTGCTGACGGTGCACTCCGTTCCCTCATCCAGGCTGTTGACGAACATATCGAACAGTTCTGGCCCCAGTACAAAACCCTGAGGGACTCCATCAGAATCAGGCCTCCAGCTAGACTCTGTCCAATAAACCACAATTTCTAATTTTCCCATTATCTGCCTAGCTGAAAACCCTGCTTGCACCTAGTAATCATAGCAGGTCATGCTTATCAGAGTGAGTGCAGGAGAGCTGTGCTCAGGGATAACAGTTTCCTCTCCCTTTCCACAAACTTAGGCAATTTTCAAGAGTAATCGAGGGCCTGTGCCAAGAGGGGAAGAATAGCCTTGTAGATATGGCCAGAGAACATCCAGCTGTTTCATTTGAGTATTAACAACAACATTATTGTAAACTGGTTAAAAATTATCAATTAACCTCAACAAAAACTGGACATGACCCTTATATTTAGCATCTTCAAGTTGAAGAAAACAGTTAATTATTAAGGCTCTTTGTCAGAAGTCTCTCTCATTTAGGCTTTGACTCAGGCAGAAATATTTTACACTTTCAGACTGTATATAAATCACATGAAATCCAGCAGTGAAACTGGATCTTCAAAGTCACATTAACAAAAAATATTTGAATACTGACAGTAAGAGCAATGACTCTGCCATTTTGGAGTCAGTTGTACAAACACTACTCTGCAACAATATTCACTTCCAGCAGTTAAAATGCAAGCCTGAATGTTGATGCATTCCTTCTCCACTAAACTCAGTGAAAATCTGGCGGGGTTGCAGTTGGAGGGGACTTTAGGCACCACCTTATCCTGAAGACAGTCATTTAATCTTAAAGCCGGCATGGTCACTGTGACCTTCAGCCAGCACTGCTTGCAGAAACCATCTCTGGTTTCACATCAGGTTTACCCTTCCCTCCTTGCTGCTCCTTACCCTCTCAAAAAAGCCGGGGAAAAGAACATGTCCTCATAGCTGCAATGCTGGCTACTTCATATCTGTTACTACAATTACATATTTCTCTTCTGCTTTCAAACATCAGGATATATCCTACAAGTGTTAGCAAAACGTATTTCTTAAATACACTTGCCAGTCATCTTCAAGCAGCCAGACTATTCCAATAAGTACCAGCTAGGGTATCACAGTCCTCTTCCATTAATTGTAGGCTGCACTGGGGAATTGGTACAGGCATCACCATATGTGCCACAGTGCCTAGGGTAGTGGCACTAGGCAGGTGCCTAGGGTATTTGTACACCTTTAGAAAACACACACCAACACACAACACTGCTTTAAGCAGCTTTTGTGTGCATATCCTGGGGGAACAAGGGTGACTTCTGCTGGAACAGCTATCCTCACAGCTCTTCTTGGGGCAAAGGGCTTTCTAACAGGGAACAAGTAAGTTGTCTTCATTAGCAGGTACTGGCCCAACTACAGCATATCTCCCATGGAATCCTCCCCTGAGCCATCCCCGTGTGTTACTACTACAAGGAATTCAAGTCCTTGAACAAAACAAATGTTTGAGCACAGCTCTCTTCTTTGCTCTCATTTTTTACATTGTTTTGACCCAACTGTCAATGAAAGAAATCTATGCTCTGTGCTACTGGATGAGATCATGGTAGTGAGTATTTCTTTGCCACAAAGGTGAATTTTTCCTCATGAATCTTTTCTGTTCTTTCAGTGAGTGGCGATTTAAGCAGGTTACATTTATAGCACTGATTTTGCAGAGGGAGGCAGAGAGTGCACAGTGAGTTAGGAGTGCAAGTGATGGGTCCCAAGAGAGCTAAAACACAGATGTCATAATAAGCCATTTCAGAAATTGTACACAAAGACACAGCTGTGCAGTGGGAAGGAAAACAGGTGGCACCAGCATCAGGGGCTGGCAGAGCATGGAAATAAACACACTGCCTCACTTTACAGTACATCGCCATGAGATACCTTCAGAAAGGACCCCTTAAAAAAGGCCTCTTAGGAAAGACCTCTTTCTCCACTGCCTCTGGAGAAGATGCTGAGGTTAAGCAGCCCTCTTCAAACAAAGCATCCCCAGAGCACAGAGTGCATTTTTCCATGATCTGTGAATCTACACAAGCTACCAAAGACTTGTGAAGTCAGCTGGAGTTAAAATCCCCTCAGCAATACACTAAATCAGTCCCACACTTACCCTGGAGTCCTCTACTTTGAAGCAGCTGTTTTTCTACTGCTTTTGTTCAGTTTTGTACCCTGAGGTTGAACAGGCCAGTTATTCCCCTCACTCAGTGTCGGAGAGTCAAGATCAGGAGACAGCAACTGAAGCAGCACAGGACCCAAGAGTCATCATGCTGCCACTTTCTGGTCTGCTCATGAGAGCAGGCTGCTTCCTTCCCTCTGATCTGTTATTTTGCAGATGAATTCTCTCCATACAGCAGATTTTGAAGAGCTGTGCAGCTCTCTACTCAGCAGCTAGACCAAATTTAAGGGCAGTGTGATCCTATCAGGATGCAAGGTCATGTAATTTACAGCCATGAATCAACTGCCTTGGTTCAGGCTTTGAAGGTTGGTGCAGCTTCATCCAAGGCAGTGGGGAAAACTCAGCAGTTCACTGACATTTGACATCTTGCAGTATTTTAAAAGGATATTCTGAAAAGCAGTATCAATAAAAATAACAGTGTAGAGCTCCCCATTTATTCTTTCTGTGATGCCAGATCAAACTATCTGAACAGACACTCAAAAACCTGATGTACCCATCTTCACTACACTGTGTCTCACTTCTGTCACGATCCACAACACAAATCCTGTTTTGGCAACATAGTTGGCGGTACCGGTGCAGTCACAATAAACATGCTGGGAGGCTCATTATGTCCCTCATGCTTTGCAAAGCTACTAAATTTAATCTTTTTAAAAAGGATGTAAGTATCACTCAGATAGGTAAATTGGAACCAGGTCTCTAGCAACTGTAGTTGTTTTCATATGTGCTTTTTTTTTTTAATTTCAGAAATTCCAGAAAGCTACAAGTAATAGCATATGTTTATGTCCGACCATTCATCTATAGAAAGAAGGTCCAGCCATTTCTCAAAAACACTGAGGAATATGTCAAGTTGATCACAGTTGAGACATCAGTAAAACACAGAGTTAATTTAAGAACATTAAAAGAAGCATGTTAGAAATAGGAAGTGTTTGGTATTACCTTTGACATCAGGCATTTTGAACCCTTCAATCTTTTCTCCAATGCCAAAACAAAATAAACCACTTTGATGGATATAGTAGGAATATGCCAGAATTTATTATGACTAGAAAATTACTCAATGTTATTACATTTCCAAATATTTGTATCTCTATGATGAATAGCATCATCTTCCGCTTTTTTCCAAATTACTCTGAGGTATCTCTATATCAGTACAAAGTACAGCTCACACAGATCAGAGACATCGAAGTTCAATGCACAGCACTTACATAAAGAGAAAATAAGAATGTAGCTGGTTGAAAGGAAGAAATCAGATTTTAAAATAAAGAGTTCAGGACAGCTGTAGGGATCACAGTAGAAGCAGCTTTAAAAATAAAAGCCTTTCCTGTCCCATGGGTCAGCTCCACTTACGGAGTGTCTCCAGCTAGAACTTGGCTTGCATTGACTGCTGGAACTCTCACCAGACCAGCTTCACCATGATCCCTCCTTTGACCTCCACAAAGCTACTCCAAAGTTTTTCTGCTAATTTCTAAACCAAATAGTTCTCAGACATCAGGCATGGAAAATAATCAGAGAGTTAACAAAAAATTATTAATAATTGACTCTACTGAAATTTTTCTTTATCAGCTCAGGCAGGGGGAAAACATAAAGCAAAGCTTGATGCTGAGCAGCCCTGCACTCTGGCCATCAAAGGGCATATAGGTTGGAAAAAATAGTCTCGCAAAAAAAGCATGGGCCCAGGGCAGTACCATAGAATTAAGCTTGGATCTTCAGAAGATTCTTTGAAATGCTGGGAAAAGACATGCAGGCTCATTGGGAAGAATCTAGTTCTTCAGTTTTATTTATCTCTGAAGATAATTACGAGTGTGTAAAACAGCAAAATATCCAGGATGCCAGAGGCTGGATTAATATGATTTGGATATCCCCAGCCTGTTTTCTGAGGGCAGCATTCAATCCACCTCAAGTTAAGAACCTCAGTGGATCTGCTATGAAAGGCATTGAGTACGCAAATTCCTTCAGCATCAGTGGGAAGCCAAATTCCTCCTAGTGACTGCAGGGGTAACAAGGTAGGTGAATTAAGCTTCAGACCTCAGTGCATAAATTCAAATTTCTCATGTGTGAAAACCCTTCCCCTACACTTTCAGGGGAAGTGTGGATAAATAAATAATACTGGATAATAGCTAATTCTTCCCAGACTGCTGTGACTTTGGCTCAGACCTGCTACAAATGCTTTTCACTCATTTAGCCAACTGTGGTCACAATTCCATCTGCATTTGAAGATGCTTGGCTCTACTGATTTTTATACCTCAAAGCACTGCACCCAGCAGGCTAAGCCCTGGCTATTGACTACTCCTTAGCAGAACCTGCTTCAGTCCTGTTTGGCCATGGGCCAATGGTATCAGATTCCCCCCTCTCTCATCCCTCCTTTTTCTTTTCTTTTAAATCATAAATTAGTTAATTGCCTTACAGGCCCAAGGCCCTCCCTACTCACCCCACAATCTCCTCTTTCAATAATGCACCAGAACACCAAAATGGCTCTTTGTAAATCTAATTGAAACAAATGTTACTGACCCAGACACATTTGCAAGTAAATCTGGTTGGATCTCAATCAGAGGGCATGTGTTTGACACCAAATTATGCTTAAGTGCTGCAGCAGGAAAAATGGGAACTGTGCTCTGGCAGACAGAGAGACAAAGGGAAGACTTAATTAAAGGACCGAAACACACACCACCTAGTCCAGTAAATGAGATTCAAAGCGGAAAAGAAGTGCAGGTCTGCCTCTTATTATAGGAATCTAGCAATAAGGAGATCTGTTCCCCTCCAAGAGGGCTTGGGCACACAGAAAGATCCTATTCTGTTGTGAAAAGGGCAACAACCAGAGACAGAGGCTAGGGGAAAGTTAACTTCGCTGTAGGAGACCTGAAAATGTCACCTTGTCTTGTGATTAGAGATTTTTCAGACCAAAGCTGAAGACAGGGGAAGTGCAGTTTGCAACTGCTGCCCCAAGGAATTACCTTCAGAAAGGCCACAGGGATGGTACAAGTCAGTGTAATGCAGTTACCAGCCCTGTCCTCACTCAGATAATAACCAGCCATATATTACTGAAACAAACACAAATTCCTGCAAAAACAACTGCAGTAGACAACCAAGGCTTCTGTAAAATAACTTCACACAGCACAAGGAGGTCCTAAGGGATAAGGTGAAACATCTCCTCACCAGGGCTCCCTGAACACAACACGTTACAATCATTGCTTGCTACAATTAAAAAGAAATGAAAACATTATGTCCTACAGCAACCTGGAGGCCAGAACAACACAGGACATCACTTAAAAGAACACCCCTGCCCATTTCCACCACAAGCAAGCTAAGACAGCTCGTAATTTTTACTTAACTATGCTCATTTGGGTTTGATATTTATCAAAATAACTATGTCAACATAAACCAGAGTTTAAACATAATTCTGTACGTAACAACACTACAGTAACAATGGCAAAGACCAGGATCTCTGCCCCTCTTCTAAAACTACTATGTTCTGCATTTTAAGTCTTCTTCACACAATTTCCTATCATGGCGAAACTGGTTTGTAATAAATACATTAACAAAAAGGGGAAAATTGTTTCCAACATCTATCAAAGCACTCTTGACACTAGCAAAAATACCCTCCCTCTCAAGGGAGGAATGCACAACCAAACCTCCTAGGGTGCCATGTTCCAGTGAACTTCCCAAACCTAAATCCTCTGATTCAGCCCTCCTACAAAAATCAGCGCAGTCTTTGCTCTGTCACTTGGGCTTCCACTGAAGCAAGGCAGGCGGTCTCACAGATCAGTGGGCAAGTTGTGCCTCTGATGTGTTTGACTGTCACATTCACAAACACAACAAGCTATGCCAGAAGCAATGGCAAGGCAGGGGGAGGGGGAATTTGATACAGTTCACAAACTGCAGCACACAACATCCATCAGCCCAAACAAACCCAGTCCACAGCTCTCCGAGTCTGGCTTTCACAGCACGAGCAGGCAGCTTCCAATGGCACCCTGTGTCCTGCCTTTGATTTTTCCTCAAGTCCTGAATCTTCAGAGCTGGTAAGAAAAGCAACCTGTGGGAAAAGTTGTTTGCAAGCACAGAACAACTCTTCTGTCACTGTGACCTGCTGGAGTGTGTGACTACAGCCTGACAAACATAGATCATCTAAGACACTTAGAAGCATCTCTGAGATGTCCTGACTCTTTCTTAAGGAAAACCGGGTGCCTAAGATTTCTCTCAAAGAGGCAGTTGCCCAAGATACACCAGACATCCTAGACAATTATATATCAGGTCCAAGTAAGAATCGCTGTACCTGACTCTAGCACAAAATAGAGAAAGGAAAGAATTTCTCGAAATTTTTTCCACTGTAGAACTTGAGTATCAAAAAGAATCATGAGGTTAACTGCTTTGTTCACTATCGTGAAAAATGTGCAAACATCAGTGGAGCACTCACATGAGTAAGTGTCTATCAAGCAGTTATTTCATTTCACATACCATCTCCTTTTAGCATAACAAGTGTATATGCAGAGAAGTGCTTTTTTTTAAAAAAAAAAAGGCAGTGAAAAATTTTACTGAAATGCTTCAATGCCAAACAATTGGAAAAAGAAAAGGAAAAGAAAAGGAAAAAGAAAAAAAGCAGCAGCGTATCTGGGAACATTTCTCTCTCCTCTTACTGAAAGACTATTGCTGAGATGAAATTGAAGTATTTAACAGAACTGAATTGTGCAAAAGAGACAAAGAAAAGTATTCCACATTCAAATTTTAGGGGAGAAATACAGGAAAGTAAAATGGCATCATGTAACCTATAATCTGGAAGTGTAAAAGGTATCTCTTGCCAAGAAATCTCCAGGAACTTCAACTGCCCCTAGAGACAAGACTCTTGGTTTCATGCTTGACAAAGAACTGCACCACCAGTCCCTGGCACCCTTGACTTTGTGCTGTGTCCGAGGTCAGAGCCGATGGAAAGCAAAGACTGCCACCCACTGCACTGCTCCAGCTCTTGGTCAGTTCAGACACTGGCAGTGATGATAACTCAACAGAACACAACTGCAGACTGAGTAAGGATATGAAAAAAAAAATTGAAAAGAGAAAATAAAGCCAAGTTGGGTACCTTGACAGATACTGACAAGACTAGAAACAATAAAAAAGTCCATGCTGTGAAATACTCATCAAATAGAGGCCAATGCATACCATGCAGACCTCTTGCAGTGTGCCCCCTCAAAGATGTCACAGCCCTCATCAGCTTTGCTACTGTAATATTCCTCCAGGAGAGGAGAGCTTAGCTGACACCCTGCCAGTCATCCCAATGACTGCTGACAGCCTCAGGGAGCATACGAATGGGAAAATGATGCCTGCCTTCAAAGGGTGCTGTCAAACCCAGATAATAAACTGTGCTGCAAGGCAGTATTGCCTAAGCATCTGTAAATACCTACAGGATCCATACATACCCACATAGATTTACATATCCTCAGCTGTATCTGCAGTGATGAGAGTGAGACAGCGTAGAGCCTGCACGATTCAAGCAAGCCCGGGGTGGTGTTGTAAGGCACAATGTGAGCTTATCCACATGACAGCTGCACTAATGCCTTTGATCTGCAGTGACTGGGTTGCCTCATTGGTACATTATGTAATAATAGAAATTAAGATTAGCTACAGTAAACAGTAATATAGCATGAAATACAGTCAAGGCTTGTTCAGTGGACATTATCAAGACAGACCCAGAAATAGCACAGCACCTGGAGAAAGAAAAGACTGCCCTGAGGATTTGTCAAGGACTTACTGAGCAGGACCTAGCAGATGCTACTTATGCCTCATTCTAAGACTCTGGTGGTCTTGTCTTAGTTTTGGACAAATTGCATGGCAGCAAAATCTGAGCCTCTTCCATTCTCACCCGAAAGCTGGACAATGTCAGCAATCCATGGAGATTTCACCCTAGTCAAAACTGCAGTATCAATTTCCCACTTGAACAGACCCAAATGGACATTTGAATATCTGCTACGCCTTGCCTGAAGGTAAATCCTGAGGATAAAGCAAAAATATTACCCTGTATTCCCAGTCATCATTTGACTAATAGTAGTAAAAAAACTCCAGGGAAGGGAAATGCAGTATGATGTTAAAGCAGTTCAGCTTCTATACGTATAAATGTGTAGGAGTTTTCAGGAAAGGTTAGCACTTGTTTAAATTCTTGGCAATATCACGTTACTGAAGATGTTTTTAACCACATGTCAATGGTAAGAATGAGGGCTGCTGACTTTGAGAGATGCTGTTTGTTGTCACTGTAATATTAAAAGTACTCCTAAATTTTTAATTTCATTCAGTCTTCCTTTTTTTTTTTTTACTGAAGGAAAAGATAAAGGATAAAAGACCTAAACCTTTTATAATTCAGTCCAAAGATTAATGTTTTATAAAGGAATCCACAGAGTGTGTAAATTCACAGGTTTTAATGTTCAGGGCACTATGGAAACTGACAATCAAATTACCAATTTATGGGCTACTCAGCCCTAACCCAGCTAAGGAGAAATGTATTTCATACAGTAGAGATCTAATTAAACATTTATCACTTGGGCTGTAATTTGGTAGGATAGCAGTTTACTAAATACGAAAATCAGTCCACCTCCCCCAGCAAAATGTAATACTTTACTTTAAAGAAGGTAGAATGAGAACGGTCAGGACCATTTGATGAGGGTTTTTCCTCCTACTCTCTCTTTTTACTGTACCATCTGGGTTACCCAGGATTTTATTACCTGCAAGAACAGTTCACTTTATCCTGTTCCAAAAACAAATAACAAAAGTCCATGAGCTATGATGGCCCTATGATTCACAAGCAAGCAGCTCTAATTCAGCCCACAATCAAGGAAAAATTGATCAAGGAAAGTAAAGAAGGAAAAAACCAACATTAAACATTAAGGGGCTTTAGCACACCACAGCACTGACCACTCTAACGAACAGTAAAGTGTTTCTCAAAATTACATGGAGCAGTCACCTTCCTTAGCATTGGCAGTTTGCCGTCTCCCAGAGCATGACAAGGAATTGTCTAAAACAGAAGAAATCAGACCCTTCCTATGAGGTTGCCTAGTTAAAACAACATTTGTTCATCAAAAGTCAGCCACGTACCAAAAGTCTTACTAAAAAGAATGAAATCATAAATTTCACACTGAAGTTGCTCCAGGCTGAATGACAGATGTGAGGTGCTCGCTCTGACTCAGGAAAGCCTTGACAGTTAACACCAACATGTGGGCCCAGAGTCCCAGTTCCTGGTTCAGCTGAAGACAAATTCTGAGCAACGTGCTGAGGCAGCTGATGTCGTGGCTATACATCACTGACTTTGAGAGGAGCAGGGTCAATTCAAATAGGAAGTTTGTACCTCTGCAAAACCATCTCACCAAGAGTGTGCTTACTGGCATCACTATGGCAGTCCAAGAATACCTCTACTGAGGTACTCAGTAGAGTAGCACACTAAATTTCTTGCACCAAAAATTGTATAGTACAAATATCCACCAGAAGAGACCATGGGATACCCATCCCTTGGCTTCCAGGGCTTCCTGATATATGTCTGGTTCACCTTCATAAGAGCTGCAGCACCACACACAAGCTCAAAGCCAGTAACAGGGCACATGCAGGTAAAGTGGCTTTCTGGCAGTTTGTTTTTGAAATTGCTATTGTTTCTAACAAAGCTCTTTTCTCTAGAGGAGGCTCTGGATGGCAGAGCAGTCCTGAATTAAACTGGAAGAAAGACAGCTACAGAGTTCCAGCAAAGCCTGGCTAAATTAAAAAGCTACAATTTACCTTGCTCAGAGAACACGGAAAAGATCAAGAAACTAAAAACCCTAGTCTGCTCATTATTTATCTTAGAGGAATTGCTTGAGTATCCCAGAAGGTGATGTGACGATGCAGGCTAAATCATAGGTAGGACTGCAAAGCAGCTAGAAAGGGAACATAAATGTAAGGAGACCTTGCTGCTTAGCCAGGATACTGATGCTAAAGCCACAGAACTCATGAGCCACTGAGAACAACATAGAGCATCCTTCTATGGAAAAGCAAACCAGAACTTCACATTACCCTCAGGTGCACAGTGTTGAACAGAGCCTGGCCCTCTGCTGCTTTCGAAAGGGCAGGCACTCTTCCCCTCAGCTCTGAGGAGGCTCACCTTCACTTCACGCTCCACCCGACACTTCAAGAATAATACAAAACGTAAGTGGGATCACAGGCACTACCAAAAAGCTGATGCCTCTCCACAAAGCATACTCGATACTCTTCAAAGCTCTCTCACCGAAGAGTTGACCCTGATCAACACTGCAGAGAGGAGATCTCTGACTGCATGATCTGGCTATGCTACTAGAAAGAGGTATTACTGTCATATCCATTTACCTTTGCTAGCTCCTGGCAGCACTGATAGGCTGCCAGGAGGAAGAAATGAGCTAATGTTCACCAGCAGACCCTTGCCTGCTGTGGCTTTCTAGACATGACAAGACCTGTCATTTCTCATATGAGAAAAATCAGAGTAATCATGCCTCTCCCCTCCAGGATGATATAATGGTGTCTGCATAGATAGAGAAGAGCAGCAGCATCTCTCGACAGATATCAAGAAAAACAACAAAAAGCAGAATAAAACAGGTTTTTTAATGTCATCTTTGATGGAAGCAGGTTTTCATACATGGAAATTGGTTCACCCTGCTGTTGAGGTAAAAAAATACTCCCTGAATCTGGTTCTTCACTGTTGGCCCTTTCAATAGCTCTGCCTGCCCAGCTCAGAACTCCCACATTTGGCACTTGCTTGTTCTCTCTGTCTATGAACCTGGTGCAGGGAGCTGGTGTTCACACTGCAACAGACTTTTCCTTTATGCTTGAGTTGCAAGGGCTCTAGCCAAATAGTGCTGAGGGCTGCTAATGCCACTCAGCACTGGGACTGGCACTGACCAGCACCGCTAGCTGAAGAAAAAGGAGGAAGCAATGTAGGGACCTCAAAATTCTCCTTGTCAAGAGGCAAATCCTTCCTACCCCCTCAAAGACAAAGCTCTTCTATTTGAAGAGCCATTAGCAAATTATTGCCCTCTCTTGTTTCATATTATCTCAAAGATCCTACTCACATGAACATATGCAAGGAGTCAGTCAGACATCTGGCAGGACAAGGTGTACTGCCACCCAGAGAACAAAGCTGCAGGGGGCCCTTCTTACAGCTTGTGTATTCCCCCTCCTTTAAAAAACTCTTGCCCTAACCAGCTAAGAGTTCTGTAAGTATTAATGAACACAATCTCTTTGCAAGTTCATGAACAGTATCACACAACTAATAATAGTGTCAAAGCCAAAAAAAGAGAAGCCCATCAGCAACTGGCTTAAGACGCAGAGGGTGTTTAGCCAAAATTGTCTTAAGTACTTATGGAATAATTTCTGTCACTGCTGGTTACTGAGGAACTTGTTCCTTGATAATTCACTTGCTACACTTCAGTGCACAGGTCATGTCAAACAGCCCCCGAAAGAGGTACTGTGATGTACTGAATAAATTGTGCACAATCTCTGAATAGCTCTGGCATGTGCAAGAAAACAATTACACTAAGGAAGATACAGCTGACCCAGAAATGCATTTATACATGTGTACATGTATGTATGTGTATAAACATTTGCAGGAAAATACTGATTTAAAACAAAACACTGATTATCTAGTAAGTCTGTTGCAAAATCCAAGGCAAATAATGGCAATTTTTCAAATGAGAATCCAATTCTGTCTTGATTCAGAAGAGACAGCTAGTTTAAATGAATAAGAAAATAATTTGAAGGACAGAAGGACTGGTGAACAGACAGCAGTCAGCAGACAGACATCAGCAAAAAGAAGAAAGAGGAAGAGAGACAGAAAA
>NW_009736714.1:141558-148344 GCF_000703405.1 Apaloderma vittatum | reverse complement strand
GAAGAATAAAAGCATATTTTTATTACAATATTACAAACCATTTAATTGCTCTAATTACACCTAAAGGAAAACAAACTCATCTGCTCATACTAAGTGCATGAATAATTAACTAGAAAGGAAGGCAGGCAGCAAAGCTAAAAACAACCCAAACTATCTTAAGTTATGGGCAGTTTCTCTGGAAAGAAGGAAAGCATGTCTTTTATTCTGGTGTGTGGTGGTTTTTTTTCCATTTTTCTCCCTTGTTGTATTTCAAGTGAGCTGAAACGAGTTTTCCGCTACTCCTCTCTCACCATTCTTGGCCTACGGCAAGCCTACCTCAAATTGTGATGCTCACACTTCTTGCTGTTACATAGCAGTTTGAATGGAAGCTGTCCCATTCCATAGAATGCTCAGGTGATAGCACCTTCTAGGAAAATTCAGGATGATTGACAGAAAATGGATGCAAACATCCAATAGTAGTATCCTTTCAGATGTACAGTAAGATGCAAGATTTCAGTAGCCACTAAAAACATACTTGTAATATTTAAATTATTTAAACGTAGTGGTAACCCCTCTCCCAGCTCTTCTAAATGGAAAGGGCTTGGGCCCATGTCTTAACCTAACTCCAGCTTTCATAATAATCTACAAAAACAGATACCATGAAGTATTAGAAAAAGATGATGGCATTCATTCTGTTTTCTCCTCATATTGTCCTTTAATTTTGAAAAAAATAGTCCTCAGGAGTTTTCTCAGAATATCAAGTCAAACTATAGCGAAAGGCTTAGGAATTTATTTCGAAAAAAAAAATCCACTGAACTAATCAATAATATCAGAAAAAGAACAAAATTGTTTGATCTTGTACAGTAGCATATACAGTGGATAGGTGGGTCACTGGGCCATCTCTGGAATTAAACAAAGTAAATCAGCCAGAGATGACTAAGTAAATACTTTAGATAAAGCTTTTATGTTCAATACAAACAAAAATCAAAAAAACATTTCTGGAAATACAAGCAGAATACTACAAAGAAACTGGAGGGGGAGAAGGGGTGGATAGACTCATTATTAATGACTACAGAATCTTACATGATGAAGCATTAATTGTCATTTCATCTATTTTGCTGAAGCATTAAACAAAAAAATCAATTCCAACAGAAAGGCACTAATAGAAACTAGCAAAGGTCACACCTTTCCATCCTGAAGTGATGTCTTTCCTGATCCATAGGAATGAAAGCATTTGTTTGCAATTAATCAAGGGATCAAAAAGAAATCTTGATTTCCCGGCATGCCAGAACAACGCTGCTAACAGTAACTTCATATCTGCAATGGGCTAAAGGCTAAATCAAGCTATTTTCAAATTATGGATATTTACCAAAATAAACAAATACATTCATTACACAGCAGGCAAGGAGAAAGAAAAGAAAGACGAAGGAAGAGAGCTTCTTACATCTATTTATTTATTTATTTAATCTCTAGAAGTAAAAGCTTTTTGGAGTGCAGAAATGCAATTGCTACATGCACCATGATGGATTAGCTCTGGTAAACTGAAAAAAATAGCCATTCATCTTGGTGCTCATGTCAGTACTGGGTGTACTGTGCACAGAACTAAAATGAAAAGCCTACAGACAGCCTTAACCTGAGGCCACACACTAGGAACACGTGCAAAGCAGCACTGGTACCAGAGCTAACTCTGAACGTCCTTTTGGAGCCTCAAACCGGTTCTATCTGAATCAGCCACTCTACCATTCTTCTCTCTCTGTATGGCTAGTCACACAGAGAAAAACAGGTCCGGAGTCATCCATCCTTGGAAGTAATGAGGGTTTTCTCTCCACTTAAAGCATCTCAGGAAGTGTGCCCTTAGAAAACCCTTTGGCTACTGCTGCAAAATACAACTTCCACACTACTACCACCAAGTGCTGTGGCAGCATTTTCCTCCCTTCATTGTTAAAGTCTCTTCTAAAAATTTAGATGAAAATAAACTTATTCTTTAACTTGTAAGTTAAAGAGTCTGTCTCTTTTCATAGAATCATAGAATGGCCTAGGCTGGAAGGGACCTTAGAGATCATCTAGTCCAACCTCCCTGTTTTGGGCAGGGACGCCACCTCTCGACTAGACCTGGCAACACATGGGGACCGAGTGGGAATCGAACCCACGACCTCACACACATAACTTTTATACCACCTCAGGGAAATATTCCACAGAAGATGAAGAGCACTTTTGCATTTAAGGCAAGAGAATTCAGAGAAGAAATAAGGCTTGCTAGAAAATCTGGACTTTCAGTTCCAGAATGCTTTTAATTTTGATGCCCAGAGCTCTGAGCGATGAGCCAGAGTCCAGTACTTAATTTTCATCCTCACTTGGAGACGAAAAGGCTTTAGAAAGCCTGGATCTTCAGCAGCTTACATCACGGCCTTTATAAAAAACCATTAAGGACATCATCAGTAGCAATGAAGCAGGTGCACGAAAGTAGGGATTCAGTCAAACTGGAAGTTGAGAGTATGGATATTGAGCAATATAACTGTGGAAATACATTTTCTTCTGGACCAGCTGGGAGTGATTTGCTATTCACCAAGCCAGATATCACTCTCACTTTATTGACTCCCAGATATATGCAGCTAACATCCTCTCCCTACCTTCCTCCTCAACGGACATCATTAAACATCTTTAGGACAGAACTGTTTTGTTTTTTGGTTTCTTGCTTGTTTTTTCCAAAGCACCTTGTCCTCTCTCTCATAGTGGCTCCTATTGCTTAGGTGAAAGAAATTTAACGATTTTTCAGCAGTACAGTAATTACAACCGGTGGAGTCTGTACAGGCAGGAGGTCACTAACACCTGAGCAAATCTGATTCCAAACAGTGTATCTCCATCCATCTGAAACAGATTAGAACTGCAGTTGCCTCAGGGTATTCATTCTGCACTGTCTTGCATGGGTGGAAGCTTGTGTTTCTCTTCTTCACCAGTGAGTGTTTATCAGAAATTTTCTTCCTAAATCCCCCACCTACAGCACCAAGAGTACAGGTACAGTCGTCCCATCCTCCTCTCCTCTAAGAGAGGAGGAACAAAAGGAGCCCAGACACTACTGTCAAGGGCTGTGGAAAGAGCGAGGGACTTCAGAAAGAAAACCATACTCCCTAAGTCTATAAAAAAAAAGCTACAAAGCCACATTGGGAAGCACTAACAACCGACCCTGTTTGACACGAGGAGCAATCAGGGAAAGGAAAGATCTCTGCCTGCAGAGAAAATTGAAAACAAGAAATAGCAACGGAGAAGGTTCCATACACCTTGTGCACTTATAAAAACAGAAGTCTCCTATGTCTTTGAAGTCCAGACCCCGGAAAAAGTGATGGAGGTCTAGAGCCACAGGTGCTTTAGCAGCCCTCTACAGCAAGAGGAGCCCCCAGTCCACATGCCATGACTCCAGTCCCCTAACAATAGAAAAATCCAACCATTCCACAGTGATGAAATACCAAATATTTCCTATTGCAGTGTCCTAATATTCTTCTGTTATCCCTCCTCTCCTCTGAACAGAAACTTTCAAATCAAGGTGGCATGAATGATAAGGTGTAAGATATAGATAATCAGTTGCATGTAGAAACTCTGCTTAGGAGACACAACTCCTGCTGAGCTCGATTAATATTATTTTAACCTACAGCTATACAATTGCTCAGAACATTTTGGTGTGTATCAGCTTCAGTTCACATATTCACGTAGCACTAATTCTCTTAATGCATTTCAGCATTGACAGGTAGCTTCCACTAAATACACCCCGATACCTGTCCCACACAAGCTTAACACACTGAACAAGCTCCCACATGCCCATAAACCAAAAGATCTGTGTACAGAAAGCTCTAGCAGATGAATTTCTAAAACTTATCAGCCTTAGAACTGAGCGTGTGCCCAGCTGTCACATGCCTGTTAAACATTCTGATTACACGACTTTTTGCCAAGAAGTGGCTTTGGGCTCCTCCCAGGAGCTAGGATCTGCTGAACAAACATTAGTGAAGCTCTCAGGAAGGAAATCATTGAAAATGCCAAATCACCATAAATTAATTTTTTTAGTATTTTCTTGGATTTTCTCTTTGGCTCAGACGCCCTTTTCAAAGGGAGACATCATCTGCCTTTGGGCTGAACAATGATGAAATGCTGGAACAGTCTGCAGACCCTGATTTTGCCTCCAGGTGGATACACTAAAAAAGGGCAATTTTCCAACGAAAATTCCAAGGCACACTCCAGTTTTGACCTCCCTGTCAATGAGGCAATGTACATCTGCCAGGACTTTTCAAAAGACAAAGTTAATCCTCCTTCACGCAACATGATGGATATCTGATTGCACCCATATGGACTAAAGAGAATCCAATATCCATCAGAATCTACTCCTTCATAAAACAATAAGCCTGTCATTCAGCCGGTAGCTTTTAATTATTATCCAGCATTCATTTTATATGAAATCCATGTAGCTTTGTTGTGCACAATAACACATCTGTCTCACTTCAACCCAGAGGTGGATACATTGTTTGAGTACAGCTCATAAATTGCTCCAGGCTCTCTTCCAGTAAAGGTGCCAGACAAATGAGAGCTATTATTAGCACGGACAGTGCCAGGCAGCAGCAGTTAAGGCTAGCACTTCCCCTTGTCACAACAAGGTCCTCCCACCACCACACTGTAACACCACGTCTGCCTTCACACAGGAACAACATATCAAGCCATTACACTGCCAGAGAAAAATTCAATGTGATGGCCATTTAAAGAGCTCGCAGATTTTGCTGGGACCTAAAGCATACCCACAAGCAGCACTAAAGACACACATGGTTGCCTCATTAAAGAGAGGCATGATCTCAGAAATATCAGTGAGCCACACAGCTGCTAGTTAAGGGTGGCGAGATTCTGTCAGCTGGCTCTTAAGCAGCTGCTTAGGGTAGGACACAACTTTGAGATGATGGCAACTGGGAGTAGCTGGTGTGGCCTTGCAGCCTGAAAAGATAATGCTCTCTGTGGAAACACCTCCAAGTGTACGGTTCAGTCTACTGAGCAAATAAACAATAATCCACCAGAGAAATAGAGAGGTCTTCAAATCCAAAGGATGTTAGGAGGAGACTACAATAAGTTCTTGCTGTTTACAGTATTTCTCTGCCAGCAATTCCATAAAACAATCTGCACAGAAAAGCTATTTATGTTTCACCATGTAGCTTTTCCTTAGGTTGGATTTCAAACTCATGAACTAGCAAAGCCGATTTTTAAGATGTGGAACACTCATTTAGCACCACATAACTCTCTTCACCATATGAGCTGTCATGGGCCATCATACCCCTTTCCCCATACAAAGCAGTTCACAAAGAGCTTATAGTAGCATTATCCCCATATTACAGCTATGCAAATTGAAGATCAGATTACTGGTCCAATTTTCAGTGGAGCTGAAAAGGTACATTGTTCCAGGGACATAGATAGGACACAAATGCAAACTGTGAGGAGGCAAAAACCCCTTCAACAAGAACATGCAGTACTATTATTGGACTTTTTCATCCAATGATTTCCAACAAAATGACAAGAAAATGAGAGCGTTATTATTTTGTATGATGGATAACCAGAAAAGAGAGAAAGTAAATTGGTATTCCTAGATCACATAAAAAGTAAATGGGAGTGCTAATAATAAGCAATATGTTTCCCAAAATTTGTCTCAGGTTCTGAATGGATCATGCTGCCTTGTTCTGACCTAAATGCCGAAACTAATTTTTTTTCTTGCATCAAATACAAATCAGAATTTTTTTTAATTTTTTTTTTAATGTGAGTAGCAGTTGATGAGACTTCAGTCCTTTCTTTCACAAACAAAATGGTTGCTCTTTGATATATTGCAAGCCAGACTGGCTGCATTTGAAGTGCATGGTTCACTCACATTCTGTGACAGATGAGGAAAATATATCTTAAATTTGTGACCGTTCCTGAAAAGATGTATTTATCATTTGGAAAGGGGCAAACACAATACAACCCTAACCAACAGAAGCCATTTAACACATCTATTTCCCTCAATACTGTAACTTTAACACTGTACTGTTGGCCAGCTGAACAACAAAGAACTGAAACAAAAAAAATTAGGTTCCAGCTGCTGAAGTGCAATGATTCCTCAACTCTGATTATTCCCTGAACACATCATCTCGAAAGGAGACCCACACTCTTCCAGGTGCCTCCGGACTCCTCAAAGCACTCAGGAGACAACATCTCAACTCTGGAACACATCCATGCAAGACATGAAAACAAAGCAAAGGGAGAAAGAGGTAAAATTCAGGCAAAAATAGACTTGAAGTCTCCAGCTGGATCTACACACGTCAGTCACATGCTACTCTCTGTGTGCCAGGATGCGATGAAACTAATACTGACAGAAAAAGCGACAACCTAATGTTGATGTACCTAATGAAAATGTTTCTTTGTTAAAGACAGAAAGAAAACAAAGGTATGGAGAAAACCATGCTCATCAAAAGTTAGTGTGAGGATTCATTGTCTGATTATAAGCTGCTTTAATTAATTATAAATTACAGAGGTTTTAATGTTTCTGGATTGGATGGACATTAGCATTTAATATCAAACACTTTGGGTGTGAATACTGCAATTAAAGTATAATTTTTAACCCTAGGAGTGGCTGCATTTTAACAATTACAACTAACACTACAACTCTACTTCACAGGGACATTTGATTGCTGATGATTCCAGATATATTTCAATATCCTTTGAAAAATGTAAAATAACAGAAAGCATCTCTTCGTAATAGTAGGTATATCATATTGGGAAGTGTTCACTCTAAGCAAAGTTGTTTGAGAA
>NW_009736714.1:128844-141527 GCF_000703405.1 Apaloderma vittatum | reverse complement strand
TCCTGCTGGAATAAATAATGTAGGTCCTATTTATGAACTCTATAATTAGTGGCTCTTGTCAGAGTTCAGACTTCCTCATTACTTCTTTGGAAAAAGTTTCATTACGTTTTTAAGAACAACTGACCAGAGACAACTGATGTTGGTGACTGATAACTAATAAGCTTGCAAAGTGGACCTGATCTTTGCTGCTTCTTCCCCCGCAAAGATGTGCCGAGGTCCAACTTGTCAGCAAATGAGTGTTCGTTATCTCTTCATCACAGCACTGCTGGGTCTTCCCCACCATAAAGCTAATTCTTCAAGAAGGTGGAGGAAAACCCTGCATTTCCATGTAGGACTGTGGTTTTCCTGAGGTGTCAGTGCTCGAGCTGATACTGCTTAATGCCTTCATTATTTAGGTTATAGGATGGAATAAAATCTCTTGTTAAGTTTGCAGGTAATACTAGATAGCAGGAGCAATTGATATGCCAGGTGCCAGGGTTGAAATTCAAAGGGACTACCGTGATGTGGAGAAATGGGTTGCTAAAAGCATTAGCACTCTAAGCACTGCATGGTTAGGGATGAATTGGGAATCTTGACACAAACTGAGAATGAGGAAGCAACAGAGAAACTAGAATATCTATTGCGTTCACTGCAAGTCCAGAGCAACTTTGCAATCTCAGAGCCACAACTGAGCGCAGAACACTCTTTACTACGTATTAATACAGCCTTTATTGGCTCAGCAATCTTGGCAATTTGCAATGCATTTCTGGTATTTTTACTGTTCATGTATAGCCAGTACCATGGTTTTATTTCATTAGGTTTCTTCTATCAGAAATCTGAAGCAACAAAACACGATTGATTGACAATGTGTGTCCATGCCACAACACTGTGCCACAGAGTCATGCCACCTGTCACCACTGTCGGCTACAGCAGACTGTGTCCCCCAATTATCCATGGCTCACTGGTCAAAGCCTTCCATATTCTCAGTTCTACTAAGGATAATCTCACCTATAATTGTACGGATATGGAATGACCCATGAGGAGGGAGACCATATGATTTTCAGTTCGAGCTCTCACAAGTTCTTACTGGGTTGTTCTCAGATCTACATGCTCCAGACTTTCCTGGCAGCATCCTAAAAGGCATCTCAATCCTCACACACTGCAGGAGCATCCTGCAGTTCAAGGCTGCTGAGGAATCAGCTGGGCCAGAAAAGAACAATGATCCCAACCCTGACCATCATTTACAGGCAGAATTAGATGGGGGAGCTACATGAAAGAAAAGGCTGATATAAGAGATTTATTTCAAAAGGAAAGGTTGAAACTGATTTGCCAGCTGTAAGTGCTTTCTAAACCCACATCCTTACTAAAATACCAGATGCAGAAACAAAGAACTATGACCTGGAAGAATACATGTTATGTGTACCTTGGTGAAAAGGGAAACCTTGGTTTCTGGCCTGCCTCTCAGTTATGTGGCAAGTGAATTTCACAAAATGTCACTTCCTGCCCCATGCCTCAGCTTCCATGACTACAGCTATGGGAGTTAAAACAGTTGGCAATTTTCCAGCAGCATTAAGAAACCTATTAATTTACACACACAAAAGAAAGCTCCTCAAATTCCACTCCTTTGCACAAGAGCCATGAATATCTTCAACCCAGGTGCCTTGCAGAGGACTGACACAACACCAACTACACCAGCCCAAGGACAGCTATATCCCACAACCCTCTGTATAAAAGGCTGTACAAAGACGTTCTTTTAACAGAGGAGCTAGTGAGATGTGCTGGCATGGGATAGCTTACTTTCTTAAAGCCCTAAAGCGATCCTAAGGCCTGATGGGCATCACAGAGCATCTAAAAGGGGTGAGAGCCTTAAAGAGCAGCGACGTGCCAGCCACTCTGCACGCACAGCTTGCAGAGCCAGCAGGTTACCCTTCTGTGCAGCCCCCATTCTCATCCCTTCTCTGTCAGATGTCTTGCAGCTGGGGGCGAAACACTGGCTCAGACTCACTGGGAACACAATGGCAACAGTAAAAAGCAAACCAGGTATTTTACTCCAGATAATGTAATTAAACAGTCCTCATGCAAGCCACTTTTTCCTTAAGCTCTGCATTCACTGTTCACAGAAGAAAAAAGAAAAAAACAAAAAAGCAACACATTTTTAACACCATATTAAATTTTATGTCCATTAAATTTTACCTGCAGTTTTTCTGTTTTCTGCCTTTTCATAATACATTTTTATGCCCCTAGGTCTCTGCCTGTTTAGACTCTAGGGGCTGTAAAAAGTATTCTGTACACCATTACCTGAATAAACACCCTATAAATTACAACTGATATTTATCAGCCTCACAGCAATTTCACTACATTAGAAATAGTACAAGATTGTATTTAGATATATAAGATATGGGTAAAAAATTAGCATACAGAGGTGTCTAAAAAAACCCCCACAAACCATGTTCTGCTATTTTATACAAAATACACACATGATTTTAATTAAGCTTTCCTGCATTTGGAATTCCACCAGGATACAAAGCTAGCAGGATCATTAAACCCAATCATATTTTCAGTCCAGCCTGATATTTCACTACAACCATTCAAATCAATTTACCCAACAGAGACATTTGTCCCTGGCCTGTCACCACGGCCTGTACTGAGCGTCCCGCACTTCTTTATCTTTTGGCAGGGCCATCATAAGCAAGAGACATAGAGGGTGATGTATGGCAACTCAAATAAGTTATAAATCCTCCATCCCTTCATCAGCCATCAGCCTGAGTGAATTTACTTCAGCCAGTATCAGCAAAGACTCCCTCGCTGCTCTTGGGTACAAGTCAGCTTTAAGATGACACGTTCTTCAGGGTAAAGTTCCTCACTGCTTTTGGGAAAAGAAAGCACTGCAATGGAAAGGAATGACCAAAGTCCATATCCTTGAAAGGCAGTGACGTGTCTAAATATCAGCAAGTCTCTTCCATGTATTCAGATGCTTCGCAAATGTTTAGAAACCCGTACTAAGAATCCCTCTCATCAGAGTTTTAAGAACGGTTATTTCACTAAGAAAACTTTGCTTTAAGAGACTACAATTTTAAAACCCCCAAAATACAAAAGGAACAACCCCCAAACCCCACCACACAAACCCCAAACCATGCCTGTTTGAAGAGTGGACAGTTGCCTACAGTTCAGGACAAGGAGAGAAAAAGTAGTGAAACTTGGAGTAGTGAAAGATGGAAAGAACATCACTCTCCTTTTTCATAGCAGCTGCCTAGGATTTCTTGCAAGGTCTTGTTGAACACCCTTGAGGATGGCACTGGCAAACACTTCCTTTTCACATAGCCAAAAGGAGAGTAATTGAAGACTTGAGTAGCCATTTATATGGCTCATGCAAGAATCCTCAAGTGGCAAGGTACACAGGTTGGTCAGTCGATCCAGGCTAGTAGAGTGACATCTTTGCTTAAAGCACTTGACATGCCAGCATCCTACATTTTAGATAACTGTAGCTGAAGGCATCACCACTGCATCTGCTTATGTGAGTGGCAGACATCACAACTGCTAAGCTCCTGGGCTTCCACTGCTTCTCTCCTTTTCAGTGAGCAGTGGTCTGTACATGAGCATTCAAGCACCATTCTCCATTCAAGGGGCCAGATCTCAGAGGGAGCTTTGCCATGGCAGGTCAGTTTGTGGATGTAAACAGCTACATGCCTACAACAATGATCTGTTCTGCAGTTCTCCGTAGAGAGAGCGTCTCTCTAGACCAAAAGAGGGTTTATACCAGAAAAACTGTAGCCCTGCCCTTTCACCTGGCATAGCACATACACTTTTCAATGGATAACTGGTTTGACTGTATGTGAACATGGATTTGATATTCCAAGTATCCTGTTATCAATTCCATTTGAGATTTCTAAATCACAAATTATCCAAGAGCTGCTTTATAAGCTAGTGTAAAGAAGATGTTCAAAGATCTTCCCACCAAATCAAAACACAGGCATTTTGTTCAAGAGCCAGTTAAAACCACTCAGTTATGGCAATAAGGTGCCATGAGGTGTAATGTCAAGCTCAGTGCAATAGGTATATTGTCTCTTAAATTTCTGCCAGAGTAAGCAGGCTATCAGGCAAACCTGGTGCATCACAGAGCCAGAAAACAATCAGATGAACAATGGATTTACTTTGAAAGCTCTGATACAAGTTTTTCTACCCTGGCGTACAGAGGAAAGCACAAATACAGGTGGTCTCCACCTACCAGCATTTCCTTTATTTCAGGCACACAAGACTTTGCAGTAGTTAGGACTCGGGGAGTGGTTCAATTCTGAGCCACAGCCAATCTGTTCCAGTCTGGACATGCAGGCTATAAGCTTTATCCAGCATTTTCCAGTCAACAGCCTCACAAAAACAGTTTTATAGACATTTTCCACATGCAATTGCAGTTCAAAGCACAAAACATCAATACAACATAACAACCACCTATCTTTGTTCAGATAAAGGTAAAGCAAAGCTTTACTCGTTTAAAGCCTAATTTCAGTCTGGAAAAATGTTTAGGTCAATATTTATGACCTAAGTCACTTTCTCCTAACAAGTTCAACTATAGTACTCTCAAACAGATAGTGTTCAGTCCATCCTACTCTGCTGCCTGCCTCCCCTCTCGAATGTGCATGCGCAGACACACACGCAGGTCTATACTCATCTCAGTCATTTGATACCATCAGAAAAACAGCAGTCTTTTCTCTCCCATGCACACATCTCATTATCCATCCTTAGTATACATCTTGAGTAAGGCAATTTACTTCAATGTCACCAAGAGAAAGGCACTCCTCTGGGACTGTCATTACCATAAACCACAATCTGCTGCCAATTTACATGTCCTTATCCACCCCTTATTTTAACTTCTTTATAAATGATAACAAAGTGTTTTGCACCCCTGGTGTTGTCGCTTTAATTTTTACGTCTTCAGGAATCTTATCAAAGCTTTTCCTCTTCCCCTTTGCTTTACATTTTGCCTCCCTCTACATACCTTTATCTTTCAGTCCCAAAACCACAGCATAGTGCTGTTGTCCTGTCAGTGCCCAGCTATTCTTCCTGGGTCGCTGCACAAACCTACTTCACCAGTCTGTTATAAATAAACCAACCTCTCTCGTCCAAGCTCTTGCTAGCATCCTCAGAGGGCTTCTGGCTACTGTCAGGTGAAGCAGGAGAGACCGTCAGAACAGGCCATCAGTGTGATCAATAGCTGTCCCTTATCAAAGAGCCATCTCAACACATGATCCCACAGCGGCTCAGGAGGTGAACAGAGTAAAAGCCATGCAGGAGATTTTAACATATCTACAGTAGGCACTGCTGTTATTTGCCTGTATAGTGCTCTGGCACTAGAATAATAGGTTATGGAAAGAAGCTTGAGTCTTGAAGGGAAGATCTCCGGAAATTATTAATATTTATATTTTGCTAAACAAAAGGAATAAAACAACAGCAAAAAAAAAACCTACAAGAAAGAACTAAAGAGATTTTTAGTTGTAGGTTTAATAAGAAGACAGATTCAAATCAAACATACCCAAATTAAGACACGATCTCTCAGCTGGCAGTTGTCTATCTGAACCCTGGCTCTTGCTAATGTATAACTGCATTCTCTGTTGCTTAGGAATGAAAATCCCATTTTGTGAGTACCTCGAGGAAAATGGTTTGAAGAAGAAGAGCAGCTGCCCCTTTTCAAAGAAGGTACTTCTGGATATAAACTCAGACACATTTATACATGGGACTTCAAGATTCTAAAAAGAGGATTTTTGTCTAGATAGTAATTGGAGCTGCTCAGAAAAGCTAGGAGAATAATTTCATGGAATGCAAGGTGGCTTTTCCCTTCTGCATACAGAGAAAAGCCTCTAGTTTATGAGAAATAGATGCATTTATGTTACCTAAACCATTTACTTTAATTATGTCACTACATGTGCTTTAGTAAGGCCTCTGCTTCACTAAGATTCCTACCCCAAATGAATTTCAAGATATTACCAAACATCAGACAACTTCTGAAAACAGGTGCTGAAAAAGAGAGTCAAGAAACTACTTCTACTTCTCAGTCAGGGAACAAGTATATACTCCAAACAAACTGTGTTCCCTCCAAGATCCTGCAAATGAACCCAAGTGGTGCAGGTTGTGCTGGTCACAGTACTGAGCTGATCATTGATGAGCCAGTACTGGAGATGCAATACCCCATTACTGTATCAGTCTTTTGAATGCTTTTATGTTTGTGTGTATTTCTGTTGTACACTATTCATATCAGTTCATTGGACTTCAGGGTGGAAAGACTTTAAAAACATGTCTTAATAATACAAGAGCACGTCTCCTTAAACTTTGCAGAACTTCTGGCAACAAAAGGGAGGGCTTATCCAGTTCCAGTGTGATCAAATATATTTTGCCTCCCTGAATATCTTGCAGATGTAAATGATAATGAGAGCTCCAGAGGAAGGGTCACACCTTAGAGTGCATACAATAACGTTACGCTTTGGTGAGGCAAGAGGGCTTGGGCATCACATTCCCTAAGCATGGAAAAACTCCACACTGAGAAAGACACTACACAGGAAAACAGCCTGGCCTGCCAGAGCAGAACCTGGGTGACGATTACTAGCTCCCTTGCACTGAAAGGCCAAAAATGTCACATGGCTCTGACATTGAGATTAAAAACCTCCAAGAACAACAAAATGACACAAAGGGAAAAAGTCAATGGTATAACTGTATCTGAAATGAGTTCTTCGTACCAACTGATACTATGAAAATAACATTCAAAAATAAATCACTGACTTTTTTGCTTACCCATTGACATTTTTCTGTGTTTAGCATCTCATTCAAATTGGGCTGAAAACCAAGACTGGTCCGTTTTGAATTCTGGAGGTCAAGCCACACAGTTATTAGCAGCCAAGCAGTAAAGAAAAATGAACTCTATAAAGGTGGACATTGTTTAGAGATTCTTCTGCTGTTTTGGGATTTCAGCAATGCTATGGGAAAGTTTATATATTTAAAAACCCTCGCATGATTATTGACTTTTGCTAAGACTTATTATTAGGTGTTTTCCTTCTTCTTGTATACTTGTACTTATCACCCTCTATAAAGGGTTGTACATCTCTACAGCCTAATACTGCAAAAAGTGCAATATCTCCAAAGCACTACATACAAGAAATGGTCTCCTCTTGTTTGGATTGTGGTCACACTGTCTATATTTTGGCATAGGACAACACCATAAATGCCTTGAAATTCCACATATCCTACAGCATTTATATCCTTTTTTCCCATCTTAGAGACTTGGTTATTCAGCAGGTTTTCCCTACTAGGAAGAAACATTTCCACACTCCAAAATTATATATTTAGCACTTTGGTGTGAGCCCTATTTATGCAGACTAGAAAGAAATAATCAAAGAAAATCAAGCAATATGCCCACTCAGACCCCCTCTTCCTTCAACAGTCTAATGCTTCCCAACACTTGTCATTCTTACTTGCGCAGCACCTTAAGTCTTGGGAACAATTTACACTCATGCCATGTGTTGCTTACTTTTGTCTGTCACTCCCTAAAGTCTACTCATTTATACCAGTAAGCAGTACATTAGCTGCTAGACAGTTCCTAATCAGTCTTCCTTTTCATTGGTATCCACACTATCTTCTCAACAGATGAGGCTCCTTTAAGAGACTTCCCTTCTTAATGAAGTGGCTGACAAGTAACCTTATTCCATTTCTCCTAACTGTAGAGGGCCAAAATAAGGGCACATCAGCTTATTTCCTGGCTTTGGGTCCTTCATCTGTATTTTACCAATCCCTTAAAAAAAATCTTGCCACGGTGATGGGAAGAACTAGCTCATGCTGCAGACCTGCTTCCATGGACTAAGTTCAGCATTAGAGCAAACTTCTGAGGTACCCTCCACATGTCAGATTTCTTCTTCGCACACTCTTCCACAGAAGAGACAAGATTCCTTAACATGCTGAATCTGTTCTGTCTTGGCTTGCTACCAAACTTGCCAAGGAGTGGAAATCACTTGATCTAGTGTGGCAAGATGCAGAAAAATAGGATCTAAAGAAAAGGGAAGTAATTGTTGGTGTTATATATAAGAAATCAAAGCCTGGACTTCACCAGGATTTCAAAATGCACAGACTCTGGGACCACATCCACCCTGGAGTCCTCCAGCTTCTTGAGCAGTTGCAGGTTTTTATTCTTCCTTTTGTTTTTCTTTGCCCTTCTTCCTCAAGACATGCCCTCAGCTTCCAGAAGAGAGTGACTGAATCATCTTTTAGTTACTGACAAAGACAAGATCTTCCCACAGGCAATCATTCAACTAGACTGTCATTTACTCTTTGCTTTTCCCTACCTATCTTTCTGATACTGTTTCAAATCCCTGAATGGCCCCTCAGCCCTTTGTGCTTTTCCTTACCACGAAACTGGAAGACGTGCAACTGCTGTTAGCTCTATTTTGCTAATACCAGCTAGGGAAAACAGTACAAACACGCGTTTACAGAAAGCAGTTTAGTTCACACAAGCTTTAAAGATGCTTATTTTAGAATTAGATAATTCAGACTCTGTTGTTCTTCATTCACCATAATGGGAGTTTGACTAGTTCGAATGTCCCTAAACGGCAGGTATCTATGTAACCCCTATGAGAGTAAGCCTACAGTGTAATCAGATCTGACACCTTCACCAAAGACTGCTTACCAAGAAACAACTGCACCAGACCAGCCCTGAAGAGGATAGCAGCAGTGGTCTGCAGCTTTTCATGGAAATGCTGAAAGAAAACCAACACACTCCAAGGCTTACAAATAACCCTTCATTTAGTCTTGTGCCAGCACTACATTGGCGTTACCACCATTACTTACTTTTATTTCCTGATCATCAAAGAAGGTAAAACTTCTCAGGAAATCAGCAGCACAATTTGGATAAGAGTCGTACTTCCACACAACACCCAGAAAAAAAACACAAAAACTTTTGAAAAAGTCATGGCTGTGCTTTCTAAACATGAATAAATGCCAGTGCATGTACAATGCTGGTCAAGAAAAATGAAATGAAACAGATGCAGAGAAAGGTTACCAGGGGACTGACAAGCCTATCTGATAAAAAGAATATTAAAAGAGCTTGGCTTGTTCAGACCAGCTAAATAAATGTTGAGAGGGGATACATTTGCTGTGCACAAATACCCAGGGGTAGAAATAGCTGAGGAGTGGAAATGACTGTTTAACTAAAGGACGATACTAGTACAAGAACAGATGGTTATAAACTGCCAAAGAATAAATTTAGACTGGAAATTAGACAAAGGTTTCTAATCAGCAGAGCAATGAAGCTTTTAAAAAGCCTTTAAAGGGAACAGGGGCAAAAAGTTGCTTCATGTATTTTTGAAAGGTATTATGAAATACAGTTCCCTATCAAAGGACAGTACTGGAGGTAGTGACTCCTGAGGTCCCTTGTAGCCTTTGGCTTCTCTGCATTTCAGGCTAAGATCCATGCATAGTGTCACCAACATATCAAAAGTACAGTTCTGAAATACCTTGATGTCCCAGAACAACTACATAGAGAATCATTCTGGCCGGACTCTGCTGAAGGGTGAAGCAAGACAGTTCCTAAGGGAGGGAATTCCAGAGCAGCCAAACCTGGGAAGAAGGTCTAAGCTGAATTTTTACATTATTTTAATAAGAAAGTCACAGAATGGTGGCAAATGCAGACAGTACCTGTAATCTCTTTTAGAACTCATAAAACAGAACTCTTGAGAAATCCTAGGGGCTCAGCAAATCTTCTCAACACACTGCTGCATGACTGACAGCCCTCCTGATGGTCACCAGCCACTGCAAGAGGCACTTTGCTGTTCTGGCTATTTTCCTCCTTCACTGGTAATTTTTCCTGAAGTTTTCCATAAAAGACAAGTATGTAGCTCAAGATTAACAGCATGGCCAGGAACATCATCAACACACATTGCCTTAATTCTTTATGAATAGGACACAGTCAAATCGTTTGTATCTTCACAGGCATTTGTAAATGTTTGAATTTTCCAACATGTGTATGTTCCAAAAGTGCTACTGTGCAGTAGGAAAGTAATTTTCATGGACTCTGAGATGTAGCACAGAATTGTGTGGCTTGACCTTTCTGCTTCATTCCCTAGCTATTACTGCATCATGTTTACTGTTTGGAACATGCCACATACAACATTTTATCATTATTTTTGGATCAAAAGTACCAAGCAAAACAAAACCCAGGAGTATGCTACAAAGACTGTATCTCACCTAGCAACTCTCTCTTAACAGCAATTCCTTCAATCCATAGTATCAGAGCAGTTGAAGATATTCTAAACACTGAGGGCAAAAGTGCTTGGGAAGACCTAGACTCTCAGTACATGTTCTCTGGGAATAGGCCATGGAGAAGCTATCTGGATAAGAATGTTCCTGAGAATATGTGGTAACAGATGAAGTATTTATTTTTTTTTTTAAACACGAACTTCACTGCTTCTTCAGAAAATCTTCAGCTAATCAATATGAGTGAGTAGTTTCAAGAGGCAACCTCTATCCCACTGGGTAAATTTGAAGAGCTTCTAAGCTTACAGAAATAACCCTAAACTGACTTACTATTTTATAACATGGGACATACAGAGGCCATATCCATTACTACTATGCGACTCCTTCCACAGACTAAGGTCATTTTCACTGTGACTGAGTCCTCTGCTGATGGGAGGTTTTCAACTACATGCCTGATTAAATGCTGCCTCCCAGAATTCTTGGATAACAGGAATTAAATTTTAATGCCCTTAATCTACTTGACACTTTTTCATAAGCCCTTCCCCCCCCATCCCTTCTCCTATGTTATAAATGACCAATTACCTAATCTGAGGTAATGCAGGCTTTGGTCAAGGCTAATGAAGATGCGGTGGGCGAGATCCTGCTTGCAGCACAAAGTCCCATTAGGAAAGATTAATCACCTTCTAACTTAAAATCCCACATTTTGGCTCCAAACAGTGAGAAGGCAGAGAAAGAGGCATCCATCACATTAACCAAATAATATAGCAAATGCTTGGTACATAGAATCATGATCAGTAGTAGGGTGCTCTCCTGATAGAAAGAGGAAGATTGCAAAATGAAGAGCAATAGCAGTTCTACAAGGTTGCTCAGGGACAGAGATCCACAATAAGAAGTAGGAAAGGGAAGTGCCCTTTCAAGGAAGTAAAAATATTGTCTCAACCCAGCATATCTATCCAGCTGAAGGAAATCAAAGAGGAACAGTCTCAATTGATGTAAACTGAAACAAACCTCCAGCTACCTACTATAACTGCAGACTTCCAGAGTTTCAGGAACAGCTTAGGCAATGGTGTAGTGCTATCTTCTCTCTATGCTCACGCTATATTCATCGTTGTTCGATGCTTATCCACAAAATAACCTTTTATCTTCAGTGAAGTTAGAATGTGTGGGTGTCATACAGCCAATAGGCTTATTTGCTGCATCAACAAGACCTAATCCTGAGTGGCTCTACCTGCTTCTAGAGGTATCTAGAAGCCTTTCACAGTAGCAAATCATTCCATTACTAATCCCTTACTCAAAGAAAGGGTAATTTCTTCTGTGAACTGAGGAAAAAGGATTGACAGTGGGAGAAGGGGGAACACTCCTAGAACATCTGCCTTCTGATTGACTGCATACTAATGCCATGTAATTACTAGAAAAGCCACAGCAGAAGGGATAAGGAAATAATCTGCATCTTTTACCTACCTATCTTCATCACCAGAAAGCATCAGACAAGTTGACACACATATTTTTTGAGGGGGGATTTTTTGGTTTGTTGGGTTTGTTTCTTTGTTTGTGTGTGGTTTTTTACTTGGTTTTAGGGTTTTGTTTGCTTGTTTGGGTTTTTTTTTTTAATTGCAGTGTTCTTCAAGAGGTTGTTTTAGATTTGTCTTATTCATTACTATTGTCGAGGACCTTTAAATAAAAATACTTTCTTCTCAACCAGAGATGCTTCTGTAAAATTAAGAAATACTTCAGCTATGTCACAAAAGGATTACTCCTTTACTCTATGTTTCTTTATACTTATATTCATGTCTCCAGTCACCTTCCTTGCTGAGCTTTCTATGTTTTTAAGGTCCTTCAACATCCTTCCCAGCTGATAAAAATGGTTTCCTGTTCATATGAGATAACTTACAAACTCTATTCATGCAATCAGGAACAGATCTTGTGATGTCAAAGAAAAACTGAAATAGGAATCCCTGAAACTGGTAAGATGTATGGCAGTAGATGGAAAATAGATTTTTTCAGCTTCATTTAGTCATGATCAAATTTAGCCTCTTCAGAGTGCTGGAGCAAGCTGACATTAAGTGCTCCATTTAGTTTGCAAAGTAGGAGGATGCTCCCATGCAGTTTGAACTTCAGCATTCTTAAAGAATTTAGCATTGTCTTTACCAGGCTTCTCTCTACAGCTGATCAGTAAATACGCAAGTGAAACATCTTTAGCTTCATTTTTTCTGAAGTAGAAAGGCAGACAAAAGTAGCAAGACGAGAAGCTTCTCTTGCCCCAGAGAAGATGCATGACTCGGCATTGACATGCCACAGCTCATGAGGAATAATGGCTGTTGGCAGAAACTGAAGCTTACGTCCAGAAAGGGTCCTGAGCTAAGCCAGTAAGAAACAATCCTTACACAATGGTGTCAAAATTTAGTTAGGTCCTAAAGTGCCCAAGCTGAGTGAAATCTAACAGCTATGGAAACTGTAAGATGTGCATTAGGAATCCT
>NW_009736714.1:85412-128813 GCF_000703405.1 Apaloderma vittatum | reverse complement strand
TGCTGAAATGTATTTGGATAATTTAAATGGAAAATTGGTACTGACATACCCTGCAGTTGCAGTTGTTCCACACTAATCAGGGCTAGTTCTAAGGAGTTAAAAAGTGGAGAGGGAAGTTGGTCTAAGTCTCATTTAGGCATGTAAAGATTTTGTACCACTTCTCATCAGTGCCACATCATTTATGGGGATTTGAGACTAGAAATTATTCTGGAATTCACTCTCACTCAGCAGAAAAAGAGGAAAGTGCAAGTTTGAGCTTCTAGAAATTGCTAAGAACCAAGGCAGGAGGACAAGCGAGGTCAGACTGTTATTTGTAGAAGCATGAGGAAATAAGAGGCCGAGCTGTGAAGACACTACATCTGTAGATCCGTACTGTGAAGACACACATCTACAACACACAAAGGTACGTGTGATAATCAAGGAGCTAAGGTGGCAAGCTTCAGGGACGCACAATGGGTGAAGAAGCCTTTCATGCCAAGTACCTGTCTCTGTAAAAACAGAAGCTGTTCTGCCAAACAAATGGAAGTTCTCTATCTGTGACTTCAAAAATAACTAATGAGTCACTCCTATCACTTTCCACATCGACATTAAACTTATTTTAGCAATTCAAAGAAGGCTAATACCCTGGCCAGCTTGTGAAAAGTGACTTTCTTTTTATTCCCCAGGAGTCTCTTTCCATCTTGCAGCCGAAACTCAGTGAATCAGCCTTTTCAAACATCAGCTTCCAATGTTTCTTCCTGATTCTTCACAGATCAGTATTTGTCTACTCTAACAGAAAACAGGAGAAATAAACCACACAAGAGTTCCCAAAGCCACAGCTTCCACAAAAATAGGAAAGCATGTGATAGGAGAATGAGGAGAGCAGAATTGCTAAATATTTTGTCTTAAGTAACAAGATCAGATAATTTAAACTTCCATGGCTGAAGCCTTAGAATATTTTGCACAAGACCTAAATAAATAAATAAACATGGAATAAGGCAGACCTCAGCAACATGCAAATAAGTTCATGAATTAACAGGCTATCAGCAAGAAATGACCACAGACAATAAGACACATTCTCAGCTCTACTGTTTAGTATTTAGTGTAGCTGCTCGGAAACTATGGCATCTTCAAGTAGCCTCTAGAGGGTTTGTTAAACCCTCGAGGTTGCCACAACAAAGCCACAGGACTCAGTAAACCTCAAGAAGGACATAAACTGCAGAGGATTCCACAAAGTCTTAGGCGATTTTGGTAAAGCACTCTTTGAGATGAATTTCTAGAGGAGAAAAAGGCAGTTGAAGAGATAGAGATCCTTTCTAACTTCATTTCAGGTTTTCATATTACAAATACTCACCAAGGGCCTGTGAAAAGCCAAGCAAAGGATCCCTGGGGTCTGTGGGAACACAGCACCATCTCGTGGAATGAAAGGAAGTAGTACTGAAACAGGGAATTTCAGCACTTCAGACGTCTGTGGCTTGTTTTTTTGACAGCCTGCTCTTCTAGCAGGTTAACAAATCTCTTTATTGAATTTGTGCTTTATAAAAAAAGTTCACTGCAGATCTATAAAGACCAAATGAACAACAAACAACTCTCTATTTTTATCTCTCAAACTCATCACTGTTAACATAAACACTGGGGGCCTCTTCATAAATAGAGTGTGGGCAGACAACCATCTGTACTGAATGCTATTTGCCAGCAGGCCTAGAGCAGCTGTGAGCACCCTTTTCTTGCAAGTCTGAATCTCCTATGCTTAAGGTGGGCAAAGAAAACAAGCCTCCAAACACTGAACTTGCCAGGACTAAACACCTACATTTCCATCTATTCAGTACTGGAAAAGAAAAAAGCCTTTTCCATGTAGAAGGAGTTAGAGGAAACTCATAAAAGGCAACTATTCCACCCCTTCCAGTACTTACTCCCAAGTATGCTTATGGAGCATATGAGAGTGAGCAACTAAAGTTACCCAGCTGGTTCACATCTTACTGGTCATAAATAAGAATTTCCTGGCACCAGTGAATGCATGAAAACCTGGTTAGTTTCTACTTCATTGACTGAACTCAGTTAGAAAGTCATCTCTGCAAAAGAAAGCATTTAAATGTCCTGGTTTCTAAAGGAGCTAAGCTAATGCAGGGGTGTCTGCACAGGAGGATGTAGTTCATCTCTGCTCCACCCCAAGTATCGTGCTACAACACCTAGCTCCACTTCAGCAAATGCTTCCAAGTTTATTCTTACTTCATCCTAGTCTCAAGGATGAAATTTGTTTAAAACAGGAAGCATTATGATATACCGCATATGCATTTTTAGTAACTCCCATAATGGGTTTAGTACAGGTCTCTCAAGTGTGATACATGGGCTAAGCATGCTCTCTGGTGTGCCTAAATTAAAATTAAATCACTTCATTTGTCCATCTTCCAGGCAAATAAGTCATCAGCAACAATTCTACAGCCAAGCGGAGATCTCGGTAAGGATGCTTCCCTTTAGACAAAGCACAAATTCATGTCCAAAGTGTCCATCACAAGTATCTCTCTTTCAGAAGGATAATGTAATGGATTTAAGCTTTCACAACCTTTTCCAGTCAATATACGTGCAGAGAAAATTCACCACTGGTAACAAGTGTAAAAAAATAGAGGAAAAAAATATGGAAAAGCAAGCTGACAACAATTTTTTTTTTTTCTGTTTAATGCCAGTACAAACACTAAAACATAGGCAATTCTGACTGACCTCAGTTCTCAACATTCAAGTAACAAGATGAATTCTCAGGATACTCTTTCTCCACATGATGCTGCAGCACTATCTGCACAGCACTATCTGCTGCAGCATCATGTGGAGAAACCCAGGCTAAACCTAAACTCAAGCATTAAGGATTAACATGGTGTCCTACTTGATCCAATATACCACGCAAATGTGTGCAACTCTGAAATATTTCAGACAGGTATTTTGGGTATCCATGCATGGCCACTCATCTACTGCATATATATGCTGCATAGCTGACAGTACTGTTAAAAAAGATCAACATCATGCCCCACTGAGTAACTTTGTACACTTTATGAAGTCAAACATTATGCCCATTGACCTCAAGATCAATACTGGCATCACACACACAGACACTCTCTCGATCAGATTTTCTCTTGCCCCATATTACATAGCTGGAGTGCCTATAACCATTTGACAGTGGTCCGATTCTGTGTCACTGCTACTGAGAAGTTCTACTCATTCGCACAGAGCAAGGGCTCAAAAGCCAGGTCTGCTCAGTTCATTCTGCACCGGTATCACAACCAATCCAGAGTTACAATAGCAAAGCAGAAAAATGAGTCTTTGCTGATGTCAGCACTAATGCTGCCTTCAGTTGGTTTGGCTCCATAATTTAAACTCTGGTGCCAGGTACTTCTCATGACAGTCTGCACTGCCAAGTAAAAGACACCTCACTGCTGAAGTATCCAGTAGTAAAAAGAAATACCAGTATTAGCCCTCTCTTCAGCATTTTGTGGTCTTCAATTATGAGAATGTTTGTGACAGATGAACTATTAAAGACACAGATGCTTCTAAGGGACCTACAAACTGTATGATGGATGGCTTGTGATAGTGCTATCTATCTTCATCATTTGCCTGAGATCAGCAGGGCAGAAACGTAACAGACAGAAGGTCATTTAGTGCAATCTGAAAAAGAAAAAAAAAAAAAAAGGAAAGAAATATGACAGATAGTTATGGGAAGCCAGCAAGTCTGACACTAGCTTTGCTGTGGCCAAGCACTGCACTTAGGTTTCAGACCAGACAAGAGGAAGAATAGGCCAACCACACTTCCTTCAAAATCAACATGCTAGAGCCTCTGGAAGAAAAAAATTGTTTGTATTTGGCAGGTGTATTATTAAAGCCAGAATACAAGCAAGTCACTCTGGTCTAGAGGTCAGTTATATTATCTGAGACACTTCCTCAATGGACACGAGCACAAACTATGGAAATGGCCTCTCAAGGTTGAGGCAGAGACAGCTGAACAAAACCACATCTCTTTCCCCATCCCACTTAAGATCACCCTTTCAAGTACCCTGCTGGCAATAGAAACATCCTGAAAGGCATTTGGCGAGCCAGGGAGGCCACCACAAGCCTAAGCTGCTCATCTCCAAGACAGACGTCTGGGAAGAGCCTCAGGGAGTCACAGTCCAGTAACTGACTAAATTACAAACCTCTAGACAGAGGAAAATGAGCTAACTCAGGTCAACATCTTGAAACAAAGATTAGTTGTCTCCCTTCTCAGGTTTCTGAGCTCTCTCTGTTAATTTTCAAGATAAATTCATAATTTTGATGCAGCCAATGAATCCTGAACTTTGTTTTGAAAATGATGAAATCAATCACATCCCACTTTTTAATTTCTTTTTCATTTTTTTTCTCTTTGGAATTATTCTAAGAATTTCCCACAAATATGCAAAGGTCTGCTTGTCATTAATAGGCACTTTTCACTGATTGAACTACAACCCAATGGAATTTTTCAACCAGTTCTGTATGTATCCAATAGTTTAAAATGAACTAACATTCACAGATTTGGAAGCTTCTCTTCTGCAGGTACCCTTTAGCTAACTTGGGTTTCAGCTACCCCCAACAGAATTCACGTCATTTGACTACTTTTGTTTTCCTACTGAAAAGCCCATTTCCTTCTACTGTTAGCAAAATTCCTTTGCGGTCCAAAATCTCTAAAGACAACAAAAGGCAACTGAAGTCCTGGGCTTCACCGCAGTGTTTTCACAGTGTTTTCACTGTGTGTCAGCACACAGTGAAACACTTCCACAAAGATAATCAAATCCACCAAAAAACTCTCCCCCTCGGAAAGCTTGTTTCACAGGTACTCAAGCAGCCAGTTTCAATCTGCCCCTTGGGGATCATTATCAAGATAACTGTAATTAAGGTTTTTACATCTAATCCCAAATGTTCCACAGCTAAGATTATTATAACAGCTCCCGGGTAACAAGATTGCAATGTAATAAAGACATATCCCTATGTACAGCTAAACTCCACTGGTGATCAACAGGTAACCTTCTTCCAATGGCAGGGAACCATTAGTACATTAGGTAGCCCGGATAGCGAACAAGAATCTCTTTCAGGACCTCCAACTCCTCCTGCCTTTGCTTTTCTATTAATAATTTCCATTGCAAAAAACAAGATAAGCACATAAGATGTCTCTCACTCTCTCTCCTCACTCCAGCCTCCTCCCATATGTAGCCCCAGACTTGAAGGCTCTAAAGCCAGCAAGAAGAAAAAAGTAAAAAAATTCTAGCACTGCCTGCATCCCTCTGCATGTTGGCATTCTCTCAGCTACACGTGCCCTGTAAATATTTTATGACATACATTTGTCTATGCTAATGAGTCTAATCTTAAATGTAGCTTTCAGTCTAAGGTGTACGTGTGTGTGTATATATATACACACAAAAAAATAATCTTGCATATAAACCAATTACACATATTTGATAGGTGGATGCAGAGAATCCCACATGAGATTTCAATCTGCCAATGCTGGCATGAATTTCAAATTACTTCATTAAAATCACAGTAATTATTTTGCATTTACAAATAAGAATTACTGTAAGTTAATTCTAGTCCATAAAATACAACTTCATTCTCCATTTATCTGTTCTCATCCATTAATGCAGGCTCCCCTTTGCAAGCTGTAAATCACATTGAGGACCCTATAGGAATAAGAAGACAATTACAGCATTGTACTATACCATCCACCTCCATGCTGTCTGGGAAGGCATTAAGTGAACCCTATTCCCTCATTAACACCATTGCACCCCACTTATCACACATCAGACTTAAAAGCACAGATATCTAACTCGGTTGGGTTTTGTGAAGACGGGAGAGCGCACAAAATCCATCTGGGGAAAAAAAATGGACTAAAGATTATTGCAAGGCCCAACATTGGAATCACATTTTCATAACCCACAGTGGCACTTAGTGTTGGATTTATAGGGGAACAGAGGCAATAAGCAAAGTCACCTGAGGTTTCACCTGGATTGCTGACTGGCATATCCTGCTGCAGATCAACAGCAACAGCTGCAAAATTGACAGGCTTTTGTCAGGTTTTTTTTTCCTTCTCTGCAAAAGTACCAGTACCACCTGCATACCATGTGGCACCCAAAGCAGCTCATGCTGATGAAACTGTAGTTGTAGAGTACATGGGCAATACAGTTGAGAAGTTTCACACATCATGTGGGAAAAAAAATCCACTTCAAGTAATAGTTCCTCACGCTTGGGGTGACTTTTGCCTGTAAAATCCAACACCACATACTTTTGCCATCAACTTTCAAATTCAATACTCTACCATTTTCTGTGGAAAAGGTGACACAATAACAATAATAAAATAACTTCGAAGAGCAAAATTGATGGTTGAAGTCTGTTTCAGTGTTTTCCTGAGCTTTTACATTTACTGCTTCTTGACACAAGTCTGAACATGTGAAGGGTATTAGAAGAAAAAAGTATTTCAAATTAATCAGATCCTTTTTACACTTGATAACTTTGAACATTTAATTTATTAACTTACATTTAGTGGAAAAATGTGCTTAGAGATCATCATTGGCAAATGGAGCTTGGGGTGACAAAACAAATGCAGACTCCTGTTTTGCTGTACCATGTTTCTGTTATTGCTGTCAATTTACATCAATGTCTTATCAGAGATCATGCCCTGGCTGTGCCATTACTGAAGAAACAGTTTCAGAGGCCAGCTCTTTCATGAGGCAAAATACCCAGGACACAGTATCACTCAGCTACTTGTAACATGAAAAGCGGTAATTATTGCAATGACTACCAAAAAGTATCACATTAAAAAAAAAGAAAAAAAGAAAAAGTACTGTCAAAGAGAGCAGAGATCACAAGGAACAAAATTATGGCAAGAGCCTTCCGTGATATGTTTATGAAAATAGCACAGCTGCTGAGCAGTGCCAGAAAGAGAATTAAGTAACTGCTTGAACTGCTCAAAGGTTGATAACAGAAGTTGTAATCTCTGCCACCTGTAAAAAGTCTCTCTCCTTCCATCCTATTGAAGTCTGTAGCATGGTTGGACCATAGCTTATGTGCTGACAGCAGCCAGATGTGCACAGATATCAGTGACTGATTGCAGCTCTCATCCTAAATGCTCCTTCTGCCAAGCTGCTGAAGCAACCGTAATTAAATTACTCACTAGAGACCTAGCTGCATTTTGGGGATCACAAAAGGATAAAGTTGGCTAGTGTTCACAATTTAAAAAAAAAGAAACACTTTTCTGTCAGGGCACCTTGAGAAGTTTGAAGGTGCAGAAGTAGCAAAAAAAAAAAAGCACCTACCACTCACTCTCCCACCCCAAAGAGGGACACTCAAATTCCTTCCCGTGATGAACACTACCTTTTCAGCTGACTCCCAAAAGGAACACTCATCTGCAGCCTGATCTGATGTTTTACAGTTGTTACTCAAGAGAGTGGAAATATCTGAAAGTACACAGAAAAGCAACAAGCTTTCTTAAACTACTCAAGTGCTAAAGCAATTATGTAGTGGGTTATTATTACGCATCAGGGAAGCTTAAATAAGAAGTAACACTAGATCCTTGGTCTAACAATGTTATAGTTCTTGGAGTTGCAGCACAAATGAAAGTAAACAGTGGTAAAAAAGGTAAAAGTGGGGTTCACAAATCACAGAAGTACAATTTACATCAGGTACTAAAGCACAAAGTTGCATTTCCCTCCCCTTTTATCCCAGTTCTCAGAGGGCAAGATCATTTAGAGACAGAAGACACCAAAGGCTTAGGTTAGGAACTGAAAATGAGCATCAGCCAGAAAATACTAGTTATAGTAGAGATTATGTAAAAGTGCACTGAGTCAGTGAGGGCAAAGTATGAGGAGAGAAGCAAGAAGTAGGCAGGGTGCCTGACCTGCTGTAATGAAGTATAATTCAACTCGAGATAAATCAGAGGTGACTCTTGCTTCATGTAGGGCGGATGTCTCTGTAGTATCAAAGGCAAATCCCTAAGCGTGCTGATATTTAAACAGCTGACTGGTTTAGCCATGCATGACTAACAAAGTGTGTGCAGATTTATTTTCTACACACTAGCAACCTCTTGCTCTCTGAGTAAGTAAGTGATAAGCTGGGCACATTAGAAGGGAATGGGTGATAATTAAACATGAACAACTCAGAGAGTTTCTGCAAGTAAATCAAGTTGAGCATGCTCACATTGACATTAAGGGAGGTCATGAAGTCTGGATAAAAATTGGCCCAGATGGTAAGAAAAAAAGAAAACAACAAAAAAACCCACCAAAAAACATTGAAGGAGAGGAAATATGGTCCATCTCCCAGCTGGGGGTCTGAAACCTACCATGGAAGTAGCTCTAGCTACTCAGTGGCACAGATAAAAGCATGGAGCGCAAATGGCTCATGAGCACACCAGAATAAAGCCATCATCATAAAGCACAAGTCACTACTTCAGCCATTTGCCCTGTTAGCAGTCTCTTCTAATGATTATTGTACCATGCTATATGAGCAGGGGTGAGGGAAGCTGGTTCTGTCACTGCCTCTTTGCAACCCAGTCTACAGACTACACTCCAGAAACATCAGTCTACTTTGGTACTCCTTCACTCAAGGTTAAGAGTAGGGAAAAATGGAAGGGCATTAGTGCAAGAGGGACGGGTCTGCTCTGGCATCCCTGGTACCTCACCTAGAACACGCGTGTGGGAGAGAGACCAACTTCAATCTTACTCATTCAACTCAAAATACTCTGTGCTTTAAATTACTGGTCTTGAACTTGTTCTGCTAATTTTGATATCCTTCATTTTAAGTCAAGGAAGAAAAAAAAAAAAAGATTATAGCTAGTGAGTAAGCCTCACTCAATGTGATTATAGAACTAAGTTATCAAAAGCTCTTCCTGCGACAGTGTTAAACTAATGAACAAAAGAACAAAATCACCATGACTCCCTTTCCCTCTAATCCTTCCCTTCTCTAAATGTGATTCACAGAAAGAGAGTAGAGGCGTATATGCATTGCATGGAAAGTGAACTTGGAATAAAAACATAACTTACTGTGCAAAAAGAACAAAACCCCTGTATATCACTTCTCTCCCAGAAAATAAAACAAGCGGCAATTACCAATGACAGTGGAAGGTTAGAGGATTGCTCTGCTTCTCAACCGGCTCTTTGAAAAGCATGCAGACTGGCAGCATATGAAGATAAACACAGAAGAAGACAGATGAACACGGGCTGCCCGTTCAAATGGAAAACTTGTTTTAAAACCAGGTGGATATTACGACCCAGAAATTTACAAATAAATAATCCCTCTAAAAAGTCAATCAATAGTCACCAGATAGACTTAACTGTTTCAACAACCCCCCCAAAAAAGCTGTCTGGAAAAGTATTTTATACTCCACTTTCACTAGTCATTGCTTCAGGTTACTGATTTTTTATGCACAAATGGCCTCCATTAATACACACTTGTGTTAGCCTGGCAATTTCTCGTGGAAAGCTTGACCCTCAGTGTTACTCAGCTTCATGAGGCACTGGGTAACGAGCAGTATTTTCTGTGATCTAGCTTGCCATACATACACAATTCCTATTAGCTAGATTGCTGAAGCCTATTTTTCATGCATTCGCTCTGCACAGAAAATGTCATTGTTTGACTAGATAGATAAGAACATAAATAACTTAAAGAATCCGTAAAGCTGTTCATAGGACAACAGTTTAAATACATGCTGCATCTCAGGTAACTTGAAGTCTTTAACTACCATGTTTTCATCTTGTAACATAGTGAAGAACAGTAACAGGATGGAGTTCACACCAGCTGCAAGTTGCTTCATCAACTTTGTGGGTTAACTTCTAATTCTGATACCTTACCTTCTCAAATTTGCACAGTTTAAGCAACAGTTTGGTATGTCAAAATTGTGTACTATACCTAAGTATCAACTGCAGTATATTAATGTTCGTTTCCTTCATCTTAGATTAAGAAACAAATTCTGATAATAGGGTGAAAGCCCGGATTTATTGAATGGGATGCTGGACTGATTAGAAATTCTATAAAGACTGAAGAATAAAGAACAAATCTTAAATGGCAAGAAGAATGGAAATCGCATATTCAAATAGTGTCAGTACATCTATTTCTACCTTTTTAATACGTATTAATACTGGCTAGTGTGCAGAACAGACCTTCTCAAACAAATTTAAGGGCAGGAAGTGTCTGGAGGTTTTTTTTATTTATTTTTTTTGTTTTTTAACATAAGTACAAGAACTGATACAATTCAAAATGAAACGTATTAAAACTGAATGTATGCCCCCATAGCTTCCAGTAATTCCTTCTTCTGAGGAATCTTGATTCCTACAGTGTAAAAACCATTTAAACAGAGCTACACAACAGCAGCTAAAAATTAAAGTTGTATCATCATTTCTACTAACAATTTAAATCCTTGTCCTGTTAAACAACAGTAGCGAACATACAAATGTGTCTATAAATATCCAATGTTCATCTCTACCACCAGTGCTTCTCCTTCACCTTTCAGAAACAGCAGTTCCAAGTGAGTTGCATATGAATGGAAAAGCTTAACGGCCCAGTCCTGGGACAAAAGTTAAAAAAAGCAAAAACATATTGGCACATCAAGCTTTCTTGAATATTGATTAGACTGAATAACTTTGCAAAGTTTACACTAGCAAATAATACCAATATTTAACTGAGGATGATCTAGAGATCATCAAGAATAATTGAAGAGAACATCAAACATTCCATTTATATATCTCAGAGGCACCGAAATATTCTACAAACACAAAGAAATGCAAATTTTCCATTGTGACCATTTGAGTTGACTGAAATGGAAAGACAAAATATATTCAAGTAACTCCTCCTTTTGCTACCATTTCCATTGTGTAAATCTAGGCCTGTTCTATTGACTCCAATATTCCCTATTTACATATGTAGGAGACCACAGTTATCTCATAAAATAGAAATAGCCCATTAATAGAACCAGACTCCCCTGGCAAAAAAGTTCTGTTGAAGAGCCTGATGCATTTCTAAATAATAGAAAATCTTCAAGTTACACATATACTGCCCCCTCCCATTACTTGCACTGAAATTCATTTTAAAGAACATTTAATACAACTAGCGTACAAGAGCCTGAACTTCCACCAGACTCAGTACAATAGCAACCCTATCTAACAGACAGGAACAGGAAGGAAGCCTTCTCCTTCCCCACAAGGCACACCACCACTTCATAACTTCATCAGGCAACCAGGAGTAGAACTGCACCTTCAACATCCAGGTAAATGGCAAAGATAAAAAAACAACAAAACACAAAAAGATGCTATACGCACTTTTTGAAGATCCTGGCTGAAGTCTCGCTGTTTTCCAGGAGGAATCCACATGACTTACCTTTCCAGACCATTTTGAAACCCACTTCCTCCTGTGAGCAGTTCTAAACTTCCAGCGAGGCCTGACACTGGGAGCTGGCTACTATGCTGCCCATATCACCCCAACTCATATTAAACCACCTCTACTCTGCATGGTTTCCAGTTGCCAGCTCTAAAAAGCAGCAAGGAATCCCCAGTTACAGACACAGGAACCTGAATTCCTGACACTTAATCATTAGCAATGGTTTAACAAGGTGACCATAACACTCAGAAGCTGTGAAGCTCAGCATATTAGAAACAAACCCAACAGTATCAATAACCTTGTCAGAGATTTCTTGGACATGTAACTAAAAAGATTCAAAGTAGTTTTTGTTTTGGTGTTGTTTTGTGGTTTTTTTTTTACACAACAGGTTTGTAATGTGCTATGCTTAGCAAGTCTAAACTGAATGACTGCACAAGTAGTGCAAGAATCAGAAACTGGATGTCCAACTGACAGAAACAAATATGCAGGAAATCCAAGCCAAATCTTGTGGCTGCAAGACGAAATATTTCTTATGGACCAAAAGGAGACATTCTGGATTCCAAAACTGCCCAGAACTAGAGGTGGCATTACAGCCTGTAAATCTCTGTCTGTAGTACTCTTCTTATACAGCCTGTATCGAAGTACACATGCTGAGAGGCCTTTCCAGTATCCGTCTGATAAAACGATTCTGGGAGAAAGAGGAGACCAATGCAGATTATGACTGACTCAGAAAAGCAGGCTTTTTGGCCTTCAGCAGAAACAGACTGTCAGCACATATTAAACAGCTTGTCACACATGCCATCAGTTCAGCCACATCTCAAACTTGTAGGGGAAGGGTTGCATATATGACAGTGCCGTAGCACCAATACTGCTTGGACCTTGCTGGTACCACTAAAACTCTACCACAAATAATAACGAAAAGCAGCACCTTGGGAGATGCAGGTGATTGAAGCAGATTCTAAGAGTCTTTTCTGGTCTTGAAGTTTAGATAGATAATAAAATAAATTATTGAAGCCTACTGTTAGGCTTACTACAACAGTCATCATATGCTCCTTTGTTCCCTGTCTCAGAGTGGGGAGGAAGAAGAAGACTGTCACCTTAAATAACAGAAGTGGGGAGAGAATAGAGCTGAAGTCATCTCCTCTCTCCAGGCAGGAACAAAGGCCATATGAGGATAAGCAGATGGGATGTCTGAAAGCTGATTATCTGTCCCCTAAAGGAAGACTTTAGGGTTTTGTTCAATTATTTTATCAGAGATCTTAATAGTAATTGGCCAAGAACATCCAGTGTTTTGAGATGAAGCATATCAAAATGCCAAGCAGCACAATACCACTTAATTGATCATCCAGTTTTAACTGAACATTCTAGCAAATAGTATCCAATTTTTCATCTTAGCACGCAGCTAGTAGTTCAGTAGAAGCCAACCTAGAACACTTCTCAGTAGTTTCACATGGATTCCACATCTTTGTCAACAAGGTTTAAATGAAAACCTCAAACCATAATTCAGTACACAGAACCTGACCATTTTGTACCGATGTAAATATTACACACAATATATACAAGTTATTCCTGGTTTCTTTAAAACAGGAATTCTATTAACATTAATTACCATCATTGGCCTGGTTGAGTCAGCTTTTAAAAAGAAGAGAAAGAATAAAAATCTCAGCACATACCAAATTACATATTTTCATTTAACAAGGGCAACAATAACCCCAAACTGTTCTAGTCTTCAAAGAAACCCAGGAAACAAAGTTTCGCTTTGACAGTGGGAAAGTTGAAATAAGACTGAAAGTAAAACTTTCTCTGTGCTCTCATCCATAAGAACTCAGAGCTCACCTAGCCAATGGAAAAGCCTACTTACGGTCATTACACTGGCTCCCAGAATATGAAGTCATGGAGCAATCACAGGTGAAGCCTTCCCATTGCTGATTACAGATGCCTTGATTCGCACAGGAGTCTTCCTGGCAGGTAGTGCTCGGTCCTGGAGAAGGGATGATAAAAAATGTTGAAACAAAGGTGAGAGAGTAATTTTAGTCAGGCCTCCAAAAATTTTGCTTCACTATTAACATTACTGCTAAGATCCTCATGCAGAATAGGAAAAGCACTAAAACCAAACACTTTTCCATTCTTGGGCATGCAAGAAACTAAGGTAAAAAGAGCACAAAAAGACAACTGCACACTCCATGAAAATACGGCAAACTGTAACACAGAGCAAGGAGGAAGAATGAACACCAACATATTCCCTCTTAGGCAGGCCCAACTTAAAGTAGTTACTCAAGGAAATTTACTGTAAAATATGGTGTGGTGCAAGGATAACAAACGCTGCCAGGATGTCGTGCTTCCCTGGAAGTTTGATGTCCTTGCAGCAAAGAAGACTAAAAAATGAGCCCATCCATGACCTATGCTTCATCCTACCCAAAACCCCCTGATACATGGATTCAGACCAAAACTCTGAAGCCTCAGCTGGCTACAACTTTTGTTTTTAAGTAAAGAAAACAAACAAAGACCCTGACCCGTCCCATTAAACAAGTTCCTCTGGAAACATGTCGATAAAATCATCAGAAAGGCATGACATTTTTCCACAACACTTCTCTATTCTGAACTGGTTTTCACAGCCTTTGAGGGAAGAAAAGAAGGAAGCAGCTACTACTAACAGAACAGCCTTTCATGGTTCTGTGATTTGGAGCCAACAGTTGCTACCCTTACTCAGTTAAACCTTGCAAAGACACAACCCAAGCAACAGGCAAAAAAGTGATCTTCAGATCAGAGGGAATCTGAATGACAGCTAGTATGTCATCCACAAGGAGGGAGCTGAATTCTAAGTCACCTGAGAGCAGATGTGACGCTGCAAGCCACAGATTATAAGAATGTGAGTTTAAAAGTTACTCCCTAGGAAAGTGCTTTATCTTCAGCATTTCAGACAAATGTATGCTGCTCCTATTGTGCAGTACTTCAAAGAAAACATACAGCTATAGTTAACATATTGATCATTCTATATCCTGCACTCAATGTTAAAGAAGAAACAAAAGAAATAGAGTAGATAACAGAGGATCAACTGGCTAGGCTGCCACACACCAAAGTAGAGACAGTGTTTTCGTATGTTTTAATCCAAAATGGAAACTCTCACCTCCATCTGACACTCTCCACAGTAATTCGACTGAATCTCATACAGCATCTCTGATATTAAGATTGTGCATCTGGGCACCTCCATATTCATGAGCCTTTGGCATGCCATGATCCTCCAAGCAATTCAAAAATCTTTAAAGCTTTGGTACAGAGTTCCTATGACTATATATAAGGAAGAAATTTTCTACAATGAAGGTGGTGAAATACTGGAACAGCTTGCCCAGAGAGATGGTAGAAGTCCCATTCCTGGAAATATTCAAGGTTCAGGTTGGAAGGGACTCTGAGCAACCAGATCTAGTTAAAGATGTCTCTGCTCACTGCAGGGGATTTGGACTAGATGATTTTAAAGGTCCCTTTCAACCCAAAGCATTCTGTGATTCTACGATCACCTTTTCCCACTGCAAGAACAGAATGGGTGAATTTCCGCAGCTTTTTAGCTGTGTTTCTTTACATCTCTCCTGCATCAAGAAGGAGCATGTGACTACCAGTATGCAGAGAGTTTAACTGAACATTAATGAAAATCTGAGTTTCTTCCATGTCTGTTATACTGTTAAAAAAACAAACAAAAAAAACTCAAACCAAAAAAAACCCAAACACCAAATCAAGCATCCAAAATCTCTAGACAGAAGCATAAATGTGGATAACAGACAACAAAATTCCTGAAAGAAAAGTCACTTATTGAAAAGAGACCCTAGCAGCAGCCACAGCAAGAAAACTGTGTGTTACCACACTAAAAGTTGAGCAGCATTTTTTCAACGTTTTTCTTCTCTCTTCCACCCCTTCTCCCCACCCACCTCACTCATTTGCAGCTGTATAAATCCCAGTGGTCTCAGTGCCACAGTGTGAAGTCAACAGATCACTTCTAGGATTTCAACAGTGCTGACAGACTTGATGGTGTGGGCTGGCAGGCACATGTATGGACACGATTCCCTCCTGCCTTTATACTTACGAAAGACACGGACGTAACTATATAGACACACATGCATCAGGCTGGGATCTGACACTTGCTTCAGATTTCCTCTGGCCCAGCAGAAGAAGAGATGACATTCAACAAACTGAAATACAATATTAGTTGTCATTTTGCCTAAAATGCCTGAGTTATCTGAGGATAAGGAATAAGGAACTGATACCTCTCCTGTATCTTACTATCTCACTATCTAATCCTAAACATGAATGGCAATGCTGCTAGCGGTATAAACAAGTTATATATATTTAAAAAATAAAACCAGAAAGCAATTGTAGTGCTATGCAAACTTGCTACAATATGAACTGTAAACACCATTATGTAGAAGTAAAACAGAGCAGCATTTTCAGTGACAGTATTTCTCCTCTCTTCCCACACTCCTTGAGAACATTTTAACAGTAACTGGACTTGACAATGCACATCATCTAATGGGGATGTCCTTTGTCTAGGTGCCATAAAAAGAGAGGACCAGTACTCCACTCAAGTAACAAGACTGCACGAGGCCCAGCACCTGTGATTGAGGTGCTTGTATGAGAAAGGACCTGAATTCATAACCAATATTGTGGTTTCTGAATTGTATTTTACAGAAATCAACTGTGAAGATGGAAACAGCACTTTCAAGGCAGCCAGAGGAAAAACCACAACAAATCCACAATGATGAGGAATTTTGAAAGCCTGACAATACCACAAGGAAGCTCAAAGCCTGATCTCCCATTTACAGTCACTTGTGACAGCACAGCATAGATGCTGGGTATTATGTTTTGTCTCACTCCTTAGTACTATGGGCTATTTGCATCGTAAAAGCATCTTTGTCTCGGAGTTCATCTACTCCTGCTGCTTACAGTCCTTGGCTGATGTCATAATCCTCCATCTGTGGCAACAGAATTTTGTTCAGAGCAACTAACAGGGATGTCACAGAAGATTAGGATTTTGGATTAGGGAGAAAAGTGACAGAAGCACAGGAAGGCTTATAAAATATGAAGATTGTGTTACCACACACACTGCCCTTTAGTGATAATGAACAAGGAAAGAGAAGACAACAAACAATTTATATATACAGCTCTAGAATTGGTTCTAAATTATCTGTGTCATCAGGGTTCAGGTCTATTTTTAATCTCATTCCTTTGGCAGCATTTACAGCCGTCAAAAGCAAGGTTTCAGAAGTAGTCTTAACATAATAATCTGAGATACAGTTAAAAAAAAAAAAACAAAACACACTATCCTTTAATTTTCTCCTTAAATTTCCAACACCCTGACAACACTTGCTATTTCTGTTGAGTGTATTTTTGTTCAAAGGCTTTGCTTCTGTTGTCTGTTTGTAGCTGGACTTAATGCATTGTCTTCTTCATGTCACATGCAGAATGGAGAGGGCAAGAGATACAGAATAAAAGTGGAGAAGTGCCCATTGCAGAAGAGCATTCCCCCTAGCAGAATTGTGACTTGCTCTGTCTCCTCCTGTCCAGACTAAGCCTACCAAGAGAAGTGGCTCCTTATATATATGTATAAGATGGCAAAGCAGAGTTTTTCAACAATGTCCATTTGATCTTTATTTATGCATCTCTAGTTTTTACTGAAACAGCTCAGTATCTGAGAACTTGCAGGATCTGTGATCTTGTTAGGTCTCCCTCCTTAGGAAGAAGTCCAATATTACACTTTTCTTCCAAATTGTCTAGCTAAAGGTATGGTTTATTTATCAGCTTTGCTACTACGTATTTGAAGAAAATCACTTTAGGCAAGTGCAGTAGCCAAATCTCTTATCCTTATTCTGTTTGGGAAAATTACTTTGTCTCCCTAACCCCTTCCTGCAGTTTCAGCTGTATGGATATATTTCTCTTTGCCTTAAAACTAAACAATTTTGAATTTCACTGCTGTGTGTTGCTAAAACTTCCATGTTTCATCCCACAGGTGGGTGTGTTTCACTGGCAAGAGAAGTCATTCTATTGTGTCATTTGAAACCTCTTTGCAGAGAAATGAACTTCAGGAATTAAAGATAGCATTATATTTATTATTCTTCCGAGGTACAGGAGGAATTGTTTTCTTTATACAACAGTCACCGGATTGGAACACAACTGTCTTGCACTTTGATCATAACTAGCAATAAGCAGAAAGCTAAACAAACCATTCTTGATCTTGTACATAACACCTTCACATATTAAAATTCACTCCTATAAAAAGGAATCTACTATTTGTGTTAGCTATCTTTCAGTAAGATGAAGATCTGTATTCGGCAAGGTTTAATAGCACCAGGGGTCCGTTTTCACTCTCCATCTCTCATTCTCCCATTTTTCACATACGATAAATCTATAATTGACTTCTGTCGGCACTTCTCTTTAATAACCAGTGACTGTCTGTTTTTTGGGTTTTTTTCAATTCAATATGCAGGCCAAGTACAGCTCAGATAGGCATCATGTCTTGGAAATCACATGCACCAGGCAGAATACAAACCTGTTTCAGGACTCACTATTAGGGCAGGTTAAGGAAGAAATGAAGTTAATCTAGTGGTTTCCATTTATAGAATAATTTGAAAAAAACCCTATTTTTTTGAGCAAAAGTGAGCAAAATTGAGACTGAATCTTATGGGACCAACACTTCACTGGATGAACCGCATCTCATATGCTGTAACTATCAAATACCAACAGTGGTATGTTGGCATCTATTTTGCACAAATGTAAAAAACTAAAGTACTAAAGTTCAGTGCATGATTCAGAAAGTTAGAGTCTCTATTGAGTCACAGGTGGTAGAAGCAGGAATATTATAGAGCACCTTTTATTTAGCAACCTAGAACCAAAAAAAACCAAAAAGGATTTTCAAGGACTGCAAGGCCAGCTCTTAGAGCACGCTCAGTTCCAGATTTTGTTAAGGACTCACCATGCCTTTCATCACCTAAATAAGGTTAGACATCTGGCAGGTTCCGTATTTAAAGATATCCATTGTCAGAAATAACTGAAAAGCCGGAATTCTGCAGTTTTCTGAAAATACAATCATTTATTCCAGTGCCTCAACAGAACCTGAACTCTTCATTTACCTGAAGTCAGTTATGACACCAAGTCCTGTTCCAAATACATGCCTAGTCTAAAATTTTCAGAGACTGGAACTAGTTAAAATAACAAACATGCCAGTCTCCCACTGAAAGCACTTTTACCTCAAAATGACAAGAGAAGAGAACCAGCAGCAGTAGCAATCCACAGAGGATGGTTCTACAAGGTGATGGGGTTTCTTTCCCTGCATGAAATCTACTATATACCTCTCTTCCTCCCTCTTGCCACCATGTCACTCTTCATCTCTAAGAAACCTAAAAGGTCTCAAGCAAAGTTCTCATAAACATGCTAGCAAGAGAGGAAAAATCTAAAAATCCCCAAACCAAAAAATCCCCAACCGTACAATTAAGTCAACTGCATAAAAGGGAGTATGCCTGGACCTGAGATACAATGAGGGACACAGACATGCAAATGAAGAAGAGGAAGAAAATGGTATTCAGGTATTCAGACACAGAAAGTAAGAGCGGAAAGGAAAAACTCAAAGGTTTGTATATGAACACAAAAAAACCCAAACAACCAGTTAATTGGAAAAATACCCTTCCCCACTACAAATCACAGCAGTACAGGCTTCATGGCCTACTCTGAAATAGCCAAATCTATTCAGCAAAGGTTGGTTTCCTGAAAAGTCAATAACCCATATTATGTACTCAAGAAAAATGTTTCCCCTTAGGCTTCAATGTCTCCATCTAAAGGGCAAATATTCCTACAGGGTGTCACAATATGAGCCTGAGCTGGAATAATTCACAACTATGACAAGCCTTTAGCTTCTCAGGTCCTTGGATGAGTTAAACCAAAAACTGAATCTGTTTGTTCCAGAAACTCTTCTTCATGCTGCATCCCCTTCAACGAACATCAAAAGTTAAGGAGGAATTCCTGGGCACGTATTTGAATTGTGATGAATGCACAAGTGACTAGAGAGAACAGGGGCTGCAGCCAGAGAGACAGGCCACTTGTTGATGTCTAACACAAGTCCCAAATTCCCTCCCATAGTTTGAATGGATAGCATAGAACAGCTTAATTCTAAAACTATTTACACCTCAGCACACTTTCAGGATGCTTTTTCTCTTCATATTGGCCCTCGCCCATATATCCTTCCTATTTTTTCAAGTCTCATTCTTTACTACTTTCATTTCTACAAATTTCAGGACTCCCTTATAGAGGCAGCACTTCACAGAACCATGGAATAGAATTGTTTAGTTTGGAAAAGACCTTTAAGATCATTGAGTCCAACTAATAACCTAGCACTGCTCAGTCCACCTCTAAACCATGTCCCTAAGCACCACATCTGCATGTCCTTTAAACACCGCCAGGGATGGTGTCTCCACCACTTCCCCGGGGAACCTGTTCCAGTGCTTGGCAACCATTTCAGTGAAGAAATTTTTCCTAATGTCCAATCTAAACCTTTCCTGGTGCAACTTGAGGCTATTTGTACACGTCTTGTCCCTTCTTGTTAGTGAGAACAGACCAACACCCACCTCATTAGAACCTCCTTGTGGGTAGTTGTAAGAAGTGATAAGGTCTCCCCTCAGTCTTCTTTTCTCAAGGTCAAACACAAGCCAACACCTCAATGTACTTCTTTTAGTGAGGGTCCCAAAACTGAACACAGTATTTGAGGTGCAGTCCCACCAGGGCTGAGTATAGTGGAAAAATCATTGTCCTAATCCTGCTAGCCACACTATTTCTGATACTGGCCAGGATTTTATCATCCATTTTGGCCAACTGGGCAAATTAGTGGCTCAAATTCAGGCAGCTCTCAGCCAACAGCCCCAGGTGCTTTCTGCCACATAGCTTTCCGGACACTCTTCTGCAAGCCTGTAGCACTGCAACTGGGGTTGTTCTGAGCAAGTGTAGGAGGTTCAAGAAAGCCAAGTACCAGGTCCTACAACTGACCATGGCCAATACTCTTTAAATCCCTATCTCTGTAAGAATGAGTACTTGAACTTTTTACATCAGGGAATATAGGCCAGTGATGCCAACAAAACATGGTCACAGTCAGATGCTCCACATGCACAGAGCACAAGACAACACACTAAATTTTCCTACCTCTAGGCTGTCAAATATTTCAGATTCAATGTTTTATACACATCTAGTGTGTCCTGGTTTGAGCTAGAACAGAAACAATTCTCCATTCAGTAACTTTACTTTTCAGCTAAGTCTCTTTTAAGAGACTGAACTGTCTGCAGATCACAGCATATTTTTTCAGAGTCTGTTACTAGAAGTGATAATGGCTAATGTTTATAGTTACTGCCAGGGACTGATATATGCAGAAAGGTTCTTGCTTATAGTTGCTCCTAGAGAAGCCAAAGTCACTGCTAAATCTAGTGTACCACATTGGAATGCTGTAAGTAAAAATGTAAGTAAAAAGGCCACATTTCCAGGGAGGAGCAGACAGAACAGGTGACCCAAACCTGACCAACAAAGTATTCCATTCCATGTACATCATACTCAGCATGAAGCTGAAGTAGCACAAGGGTCAAGCCCTCTTCTGTCCATTCTACCGCCTTCAAACCCAATTTGTGTGTTCCTGAATCCAGTTCCTGAACTCAATTCCCATCTGCCACTTGCTCCAGCCTGGTATTCACCCAGTGTCTGCCCTGCAGCATCAGTGATGACATGATCATCATTGGGAGATTTCAATATTGGTTTTGTATACATTTCACTATTTTCTTATTAATATTATTACATGCTATTTTTCTTGTTACTGTTTCATTAAACCTGGTTTAGCTCTTTTTTTTTTGTTCTGTTTTGTGGGGCTTTTTTCCCAACCCATATGTCCCTCTCACTTATTTCCTTTTCTTTCTGGGTACGGAGAGCAGTTAATAGGGAGCATCTGTCATTCATTCAGTGGCCAGCCCAGTCTTAACCCTTGACACAAGAGCTAAAATAATCTCAGGCTGTCCACATCTCTGTTGCATGAGAGGGCTCCTCCTACTATGCTTCTGTCTATTAACAACCGCTGCAGTGATAAACTCTTTACCTATTAAAATTTCCTTAGTTCCTCCAAATACAGTTTTATCCTTTTCTACTGAGCTGTAGAATGCCAAACCCTATCTAAAAACACAAATGAAATTCTGAAACAAAGGTAATTGCTACCTGCCTATACCTGGAAAAGGAATATTTGAAAACTGCATCTATTGCACTAGATCAGCTCAGCAATGTCACCAGTCTTCACGGTAAAAATGGTGAACACAGAAGGAGTTTATGAAGCATATAATTAAAGCTACAAAAACTTAATTCCAATGATATGTGAAATGTTGGGAAGTCTTGTCTTTATCTCACACTGAAACAGGAACACTGCATGTTTTTTCCCATAACAAAACCTTAGATGAATCCTGTGGCTTAGACACAAAATTTCAAGGTGATCAAGCTGATATTATAACAGATACCATCTGCGGCTTCAGGACTGTTAAACAGAGATTTCCTGCTTCTGACTTCCACTCATACCTGATACCATTCTCTCCTCTTCCATTAACAAGGAGGAGCATTTTCTTAGGCTTCCACCACATTCAGGAGCAATTAATTTGTGCTCTATACTGCAGTCTCTCTAGATGAGTTGGGAATCAGACTTTGATTATCATGTTTAAAGGGATAGACTTTCAATACTATGGAAAACATCTCTCTAGTTATACTAGTATCAAAGCCCTGCTAATTTCTAATAAGCAGGTTTTCTCACTTATGTCTCAGGGAAATAGGGTATTTGTATGTAATTGTACCATTAATCCTTCCTACATTATAAGTCTCCTAAGAATTAGCCTTAATCAAAGTGGTTTTCTGTCAGCACTCTTTACCCCATCACCTCTCAAATTCAATTACTAATTGGTCTCTTCTCTTTGAGCCATCTTCATTGGTTTCTCCCAATTTCCCTCTTCTTTTCTACTGAAGCTACTCTCAGCCTTTTTAATGGCTTGCACTTGAGTAGCTTTAGTATTTTAACACCATCCATGTAGTTGTCAGCCTTCTGGCAACCTCGAATATTATTGATTGATCCGTTTTTACTTAGCAGGCAATAGTAATAAAAGATGTCACTAAGAATATTACGTGAGGCTCAACATCACGGAAAGCCATATCTGCTTTGTGAAAAATCCGAGACCATCCAGTAAGAGGTTCAAGAAAGACTTACGAGACATAAAAATTATCAGGTACAAAAAAGGATCAGTCATAACCACTCACATGTTTGATCAGTTATGGTTTGTAAAATGCCATCTAACTACAAAGGGAATTTGTAGTTGACAATTTTGGGGATTTCATTAAAAAAAAAAAAAAGGATTTCTGTGGAAGCTTTTTTCAAAGTCTGAGATAAAAAAAGGTAGCTTTTATCTCCTATTCTCACTCCTTAAGATTAGTACTGAAGAATCCAAGTCAGCTTTCTATTTTATAAAGCTCTAAGGGCCTTCTATCTCTGTATACATAGCAGCTATTTGCCTGAACAATCATTAGACGTTTCAGGAAATCAACCTGTGCTCTTATGGATATTCAGAGATTGATACAGTCAAACCCTCCAGGTCATCAACAAAACCTCCATTGGTAACCTTGTCTTTCTTCAACACAAATATCCCCTCCAGAGGGGCTTGGGTTTGTCATTCTGTTCCTGTTACAGAGGTGTGACTGCATCCGGTAAAAGGTACCAAATGTTACATAAAAGTATCTTTCAGTTCAAACCAGTAATGGGGAAGAAGAACCTTCTCTACCTTGCAGGTCAGCTTTGGTCAACTCAACTTTGTTAGCAAAAAAATAAAACAAAAAAAAACAAACAAAAAAAAAGCAAAAACAATAAACAACAGGTTAGTATAAAGGCAGATAAACCAGGATCACATCACTTAAATAAAAGAAATTGGTATAACCATCACAGCCAACATTCCATAACCAATACATGCAGGAATGACAACATAAGCAACAAGGACACAGACACCTTAACCCAACCAAGTAACAGGTAACAAAACCACACACAAGAGAGAAAACACATTTCATTCACACACACACACAAGGTGACAGAATTTACAGATAGTAGGAGGAGAGGGGGAAAAAAAAAATCACATTCTTAATAATCATCTCTCAGCATTTACCAACAATTTAAGACAGGATTTGTCTCATTTGAGAAATACTTAGAATCTAGTTTTAAAAAATAATCTATTTGACTTTCAGCACATTAGTCAATAATATTTTTTCTTGTGTTTCTATATTCAGGCACTGGATCTGAACTTAAAACTTCTTTCATAAAAGCACAGATTACCCTGGCTTTTTGTCCAACATGGATTTATTGCCAGAAAACCACAGAGGACTGCTAACTTTGGAAGATGGCAATCTCTGTTTATCCCAAGAACTGGACGCTGGATGTAAAGTGACCATAAAACTTTGTCCCCTCACAAGCCGTAGTCTGCTCACATATTTCAACATATCCTTAAGAAAACTTGCATCAGCAGGTTAAAGAGACAGCTCAGGCTTTAGACCTATATAATCTTTGTCAATCTCATCAAAACAATCAACAGAAATGGCAGTAGCACAAGCTCACTCTTTCACCTGGGTGGGAATGATCTTGTTATCTGTGGTCAAATCACAGGCCACATGGTAACAGAGATTCATAAATCTACCAGGTCTGACTGACTGAAGATCCATTTTCCGAAACTTGCAGAGCATGAAAGAGCAAAAACAAAGCAATACCACTGATGCTCTTCCACCTAGGCACAGATGATTTTCTTCCTCCTAATGGAGTCCAGTTCACAAGGAAGTCATACAGATTTTTCATGTGTTATACCTTGATTCTAAGTTTTCTCTTTTAGCACGGAAAAGCGGAAGACAAAGATGGAAGTACAGGCAACAGCTCCTGAATCCCTTGCCACTGAAGGCTGTGTATTTATTATACAGCACAATGGGGACAACAAAATACCAAATCATTGACCTTATTGCTCAAAAAATGGGTATTGAAGAAGTGCATACTCACCTTCATAACCTTCTGTTCTTAAAAAGTTCTAATATCACAGTGATATTGAAGTGAGATTGGTAGGTCTCCCTTTCTCCCATTGTCTCCTTTTACATTTACAACCCAATAAATTAGAAGTGGCATTTACAGATGCCATTTGTGGTTCCAATGAAGTTTAACATTTTGAATCTTTGTTATTGTTTTAAAGCCCACAAATGATTGAAGATGGCAATTACCTTCCCTTTTGAGCTAGTCAGATTTTTCTTCCCACTTCCCACTTCAACTGTTCTACTACACAGAGCCATAAAATTCCCCAGAGTTCTTTAAACAAAATGCAGAAAAAAGAGGGGAGGAATTATCAGTGTCTGTTATCAGTGGAACAGGTGAGTGATGGTGAAGAGGAGAGGAAGAAGCCACATCTCTAAAGCACATAGAAATACGCATTGTAGAAGAAATAGAATGTTCTTTAACCACTGCTTTTAGGTTTGTGTGACTAGGGCAGGAAGGGGTGAACATGAGTATTTAGAATGTGCAGCTAGTCACAGATAGCTCCAGTGCCCACACCGGGACACTGAAAGTGCTTTCTTCTGCTAAACTGGGAGCACTGCCTTACCCATCGCTGGAATGCAGCTAATTGTATAATGCGATAGGTTTGTGCTTTGGTGCACAGCAAGGCTAATTTAAGCTTGAGCATGTAAGAGGAGCAACGTGGCCAAGGAAGTTCAAAGGCTTGCTCAAACCAAGAGATGGCCGTAGAACCAAGACAATAAAGAATACTATTTTCCTATTAAAACTCAATCAGTGGTATGGAATAGGGTACTGAAATATATGAATAGAGGTAACAAATGCAAACAGAATGCAGCAGTGTCACCCATTGGTAGTGGTATTGGTCTGTCTGAAGTGGGATAGTGCTGTCTGCTGACCTACATCTCATATTCTACTATTCTTCAGGCTTCCTTCCTCCACATATCCTTCGTTTCTCTCCTGAGATCAAACTGATAGTTTCAGATAGAACAGCTCAGCTGCCACCTTGTAATCTCCTCTGCTTCTGAGGAGAGAAGAGACTCACAAAGACCAACCACGCTTAGAGATTTTTCCTTCCTTAGAGAAAGGGGAGACAAGTGTGACTTTCAATAGCGACCAGAAGAACAGGAATCAGCAAGCAGCAGTCAAGATGTCAGATGAAGCTCTGGAGACGGCTGTGATTCAAAAAAACCAAATGCTTTCTGGTGACCTAATTCTCAGATGCTTGCTTGTTTGTTTTTGTTTTGTTTTAACTAGTCCTAAATATATTGCCAAAGAGAATGATTTCCTCTTCAGCAGTTTCTTAGGTACTGGGCAGGGATCATTCAGGAAAACTGCACAGGTGCTGCTTTGCAAGATCAAGTTCTTCCAAACACAGAGTAAGGGCCATCATTGACTTCGACATCTACTTTTTACATCTGTCTCCAACTTTGAATCTTGTTTGAATTGCTTTAGACGGGAAGGTATTAACCTTCACATTGCTGACACTTCCGATACTGAACCAATCTCAACATTCAGGCAACAACTATGCTGGTACCAGATCAACACATAAGGCGCCACAGTACATGTTTTGGGAGTGGCACCAACATTACATGATCTCAGTAATAAGACACTAAATCAAGGAACTACACTGGGTACAGTCTCCTGGGAAAGCATCATGACTCTGTTCCTGGGCCAGACACAGAACAATAGGTTAGACTAAAGAGAGGTGCTCTGAAGAAGAGCTAGTAGAGATAATGTGCAGGCTATAAGACAACAGATTAAGCTGACTTTAAACAGAATTACTAAAAATCATTAACATTAAACAGCAGCTTCCAGTGCACTGAGAATAAAAACTAAAACAATACTTTCAAAGAACCCCAAAGCTTTTTTTTTTCTTGAGCCTTTTAAACAACACAGAAAAGGTGCACTTTGGGCATTTTGGCTCTGACACAAATGGGCAAAGTCACAAGTTCTGTTATGCTATGCTTACTCCCACAAGAAAAAAACATGCTTAACTGACACTATTAAATACAGCAAAAAGACAAGAAAAAAGAACAGCCTACAGTTGTGCAGCACTTACTATTGCTTTGAAATTGGAGTTCACATTCAGTGAGCTCCTTGACAGGACACAAGATTCTCACAAAACAGAGTATTATTATGAGAGTGTGGAAGGACATCCCAGTCAACCAGAACACTGGGAGACAAGGAAGAGATCAGATTTAACTGGACAGCTATTGTGGTGTTTCATGAATACTCCAAGATAGCACTAAGATGATACTTCCAATCCTAAGAAGACACAGTCTCAACACGCAGTAAGACTTCAGCGTGATGTAACCCTTAATCTTAGCATGGTAGGGAAATATTATCAAGGAGTAATTTAAGTTTGCAAAGTCCTGTCTTGAAACATCACTTTGGGACATAGCTCTTAGCAAACATGCATAGCAGACAACTTTACTGACAAAACTATCTTCCTCTAGAGACTGGTAGTCAACACAGCAGACTGGTATTCAGTGGAGCTAGACATCATGGTGATTTTCATTTAACCCAGCAAGAAAAACAATGAGTTTTTTGACAGTAAGTATCCCAAGTGCTCTGGGAATTGATGCCATATGCACGTTACTGAGTCAGTGCTGCTGATGTCAATATTCTTTTAATTAATGGGAGCTTAGCTTGAACAGAAAATTATTTAAAGTAGCTTCAAGAAATCACTACTGTTTACATGCTTCAAAAAGTCACTCATCCCATTTGTTTCTAAACTGGTTGGAAAAGAGAAACTGCAGAAGAGCAAGGTTTTCCAGACAGCAGAGACAATGCTCTCAGTGCTTTCTTCGGAGGCCCACCTCCTCAAAAAGGAACTCCTGTTCTGGTCCAGTGTTCATCCTTGTGTTCCTTTTATTCTCCAGTTTCCCCTGCCTCTACTTGGTGGCCTTTAAAATACTTACGTCTGCAGATCTGAAAAAAAGGGACTCTCTGAAGCACAAATGAATTGAAGGTTCAGAGAAGTACTAGTAAATAGTAATCCATCCCAGCACCATCCTTCCCCCTACTGGGAGTACCACCTCCTAGAGAATGGAGTATGCAAGAGAACAGCTGCTAAATCGCTCACAGAAGCTAGCTATCCTTAAGCTGCATTTGGAAAGCCCAAATGTAGTGAAAGCAAATTAATGAAATGGGCAGAAATGTGGACAAGTAGATGCACAGGGGACAGCAACAGGGAGTGCTTGAGAGGAGAACTTATCTGGAATCAATTTTACCTTCACATCCACGCTCAATCTGCCCACTGCGGTGCAGAGCGTCATTGATTAGATCAGGCAGACGCCCGTTCAAGTCCACAGATGCTAGACAGCCCTGAAATCCATCACGTGAGGCCACTAGCTTTGGAAGGTTGCTATACATGCCTTGAGCTAGGCCAGCAATGTAGAGATCACCTAGAAGAGAAAGGGATAAACATACAAGAGTGAGGAAGTTATATACCTTCTAGAGTGGCTTTCCCTGCCTCCCCAATGCGAATATACCAAGCAGAACAGATACTCAGAAAACACTAAAAGCAGTGCAAGGTATCATGCAAGAAGTCACTTCTGCCTCTTTTACTACAAATAAGAACACCCAAACCCACCAAACCCTTTCTCCCACCTTAAAAAAAAAACAATTGTTATTGCATCCTATCCAGGAAAAACTGTAATATGACAAACAATTTCTGAAAAAGCAAAGTATGACAAATTGTTCTGCTACAGGAAGTTGCCAAAGAGAGAGAGAGAAAAATGAAACTGAAAGCCAAAAGTCAGAAAATTCCAGATTTACTGTTCTGTAATGCATGGTTCCTGAAATCTTTCTCCTGTTTACTGGCTGAGCCCCCAGGAATAAAGCTGAGGAAACTGTCAGTCTTGTAGAATTTACCTTTAAGATCCAGGTTTTTGGCACCATTGATAACCTGAGTCACCACTTTAGTGTCCACTTTTAGGCTATGTGTGTTACTGTTATCTCTGGTGATGACAACATTGTGCCATTGGTTGTCATTAAGAGGACGATCACTGTTGCCTTTGATAACATTAGGTCCATTTCCAAGATCAAACACGTAGTGTATATACCTGTAAGCACAGCAAGAACTAGTTAAAATTGTGCCATAACTCTAAAGCTACTCACCCTTATTCTAAAGTGGATAAATTGACTAAAAGTCACAAAACGAAGTATCTCTATCTCTGGGCTAGAAAGTTCTAGTAAGCGGAAGTATTAGCCACTGATCTGAAAATATATAGAATCATAGAATGCACTGGTTTGGAATGGACCCTCAAAGGTCATCTAGTCCAATCCCCTTGCAGTGAGTAGGAATCTCTTTAACTAGATCAAGTTGCTCAGAGCCCCATCAAGCCTGACCTTGAGTCTCCCCAGGGATGGGGCCTCCATCATCTCTCTGGGCAACCTGTTCCAGTATTTCACCACCTTCATAGTAAAGAACTTTTTCCTGATATCTAGTCTAAATCTACTCTGCTCTAGTTTAATACCACTATCCCCCCTCCTTTCACTACACACACCCTTGTAAACAGTTCCTCCCCAGCTTCCTTGTAGGCCTCCTTCAGGTACTTGAAGGTCACTATAAGGTCTCCCCAGAGCCTTCTCCTCTCCAGGCTGAACAACCCCAACTCTCTCAGCCTGCCCTAATAGGAGAGACGTTCCAGTCCTCTAATCATCTTTGTGACCCTCCTCTGGACCTGCTCCAACAGGTCTATGTCCTTCTTGGGTTGAGAGCTCCAGACCTGGACACAGTACTCCCTGTGAGGTCTTAAAGTTGTTCGCTTTCCACCAAGGAAGTGTAAGGATTAGTGCTTTGAAATAACACATCTGGAGTAATTAGATTCTAACCATAAAGCAATCTGCTCTCACAAAGTTCTTGCTGATCCAAAAACCCCTGCTTGTGCATATGATTAGTTTTTAAAATTGGTAATATTGATAAACGTACCGGAGAGCAACACTATATATGCTTATTTGGGGCATTCTGAGTTTCAAATAACTTCCTTAAGAAGTTAATTGGGAAACTCACCCAAAATATTGTATTAAAATTCACATGAGATCCCCAGGCTTATTCAAACAGCTGGAAAACAATTAGCAAAGCGTTTAGCAAAAAAAAAATAAAGACCCTAATGAAGCCTGAAGTCATGGGAGTGTTACTGTTAATTATTTATATAGCTGAAACACAGAAATCCACCTGAGCGCAGAAGAAAAATATTCTATTTAGAAAGGAAAAAAACAAAGAGAACAAAATTAAATTCTCAGAGAACCAGGATCTTGTGACTCTTGCTATTTTAATTACTTAGTGACCCACTTACAGAAATATGTGCAAAGCTAAAAACAAAACAGACTGAACAATAGTTATGCTGAAATAAACAAGACCAGTAAACTGCATTTGTGGAAAGCATGTCTACCCTGACCTGATGAATGTAAATGATCAAGATTTGTCCACCTAAAAAAGGATTCTTTTTAAATCAGCCATTGGTCTTGGAAAAAAAGAATATAGCATCTCAAAAGCAAGCTGAGCTTGCTTTTCTTCAAGCATCACCAGCAGAAACACAAATTCAGCAACCCATATGCTCTTTTTTCCTTCAGTAGAGATGGCAGACACACACCAAGTCTCATACAGGAGAAAAAAAATAAATAAAGAGAGGAACAGAGGCTTAGAGCCCTTAACACACTTCCTCCTCCTCTGTGCTATTCTGCAAGGTTAACAGTGCAAAACGTTGGTTTAACTAGACCCAAAAGACTTAAAATGTTAGTGTTCAACACTGTAAAATATCTTTCCCTCAGCCACAGGGGGAAACCAGTGATGAAATCAACAGTGTTAAGCTACAGTATTTAGACATAAAGTGCTTTGTCATACACCTCAGCAAACAGAGAAAACATTAATTTCTCTTTTTGTGAGCATTTTAAGCCTAGCTAGAAGTAAGTTTATCTATAAACAAGCTAATAGAATATAGCAGAAAACCACTTACCCCTTGACTAGTTCAACTGCAATAAAGTCATTGCCATCACCACTATTAAAGAGGATGAAACCATCAGCTGAGGTGGTCTTGAACTGAAAGAAGAGGTGCATGGATGTATAAGCCTGCAAGGTGGCCAAGCTCAGGTAGCTGCTCTTGGTCTTGAACGTCACAGGGTCAGCTATAATGTTGCGGAGACCAAAGCGTGCCTTCAGCTCGCAATAGTCAATGTCGCCATTCTTGCACAGGTCAATGTAGAGCATCCCATTGAACATAAGGCTCTGGAGGTGGCCAATGAAGCTGGAGGGGATGACTGAGATGTACCGCTTCTCTGTCATGATTCCTGTCTCAATGTTGTGGAATTCCAGACGGGTGTGATCACCAACCATCGTGCCTGAAGGCCAGAAACAAAAAGGAACATGAAAAAGCCCAAGGATCAGTAACAGGTTATATGAAGCCCTACATCCTCCAGTTTCCAGACTAATAGCAATACTAACTTAATGCTATCTGATCACTATTCAGTAGCTTGCATAAGAAAAAAAAAATGAGTCTTCGTGGAGAAGCTTTAGTCTAGCAGTTGCCAACACCTGGCAGAAGAGCAAAGACAGGACTAAAGGACTATGGGCAGCAAGTTCTCTATTTCACCTTGTGCTTCAAAGACCTTGTCTGTGAAGGCTAGGTCTCTCCCCTAAAATATGCAGTGATCTATCTGATCCAACAGTTCTTCTGCCAAACAACTCAAACGCTTCTAAAACAACTCTTAGAAATTCGCTTCCTGAAAACACTCAATAAAGACAGATTAATAAAACAGAGCAGAACGAAAGTGAGAAGTCATAAACCTGCTAATATTTATTCCATTGTTCTCTCCTGGTGCCTCACATTATTTCTCTCATTAAAAGAGCACAGCTGGATGGAAACAACAAAAATGTAACAGGCAAAAAAGTCATCCATATACTTAAATCATCAACCTACCACTTGGACTATTTTTCACGTTGTGACAGATTGTAACCTCTCTGTACTAAAAGGTACAAAGTACAAAGACAGGTTGAGCAACATCAAAATGAAAATCATTAAAACCAACCTTATTTTAGTCCTGTTTTAACTATTTAGTCACACAAGTAAGTATCCTTCCTACACAGGCCTTGTGCCATTTAGTACATAACAGGAATAATATTAAATTCACTGATTATTCAGCACTTGTTTTCTCATCATTCAGTGTACAACCATTATTCAAATTCTGCTACAAACACGTCATTATTTTTTTCTCCCGTGAAATTTTTCTGCAGTGTTGTACTGAGTTTACATAGCGAGGTGCCAGCTGAGGGGTGGCCTCTGTGAGGAAGGGCCAGAGCTGCCCCGTGCCAGACCCAGTTGGTTCCACAACAGACCCCGCAGTGCCCCTCGCACTACATGGTGACACCTTGGGGAAGTTGTGTTTATCAAAGGGCAAAATGCTGCCCAATAACCAAGAGGAAAACAAACCAAGACAAAACCCGTAAGAAAACTCACATCAACCACAAAAAAAAAAAAAACACCTAAACTCAAAACCTGCGAAGACCAGGGTCAGAAAAAGAGGAGGGAGAGGAGGTGCTCCAGGTGCCAAAGTGGAAATTCTCCAGCAGCCCACAGAGACAACCATGACTGTAGAGACGCCCACGCTGCAGCCCCTGGAGGAGCTCCATGTCAGAGCAGGTGGATATTTCCTGAAATATCCACCACAGAAAGCCCACACCAGAGCAGGTTTTCTTGACAGCCTGTGGAGAGCTCCCACGCTGGAGCAGGAGAAAAGTGCAAGGAGAAAGGAGCGGCAGAGAAGAGCTGTTAGAGACTGACCACAGCCACCCCCTGCACCGCTGGGCTGGGGGGAGTAAGAATCAGAAATGAAGGAGCAAACCTGAGGAACAGAGCGGTAGGAGAGGCTGTTTTCCTTTTTGTCTTTGTTTCTCACCATGTAACTCTTTTTAATTGGCAATAAATTAAATTAATTTTCCCAAGTCAAGTCTGTTTTGTCCATGAAGGTAAGAGATTTCCCTATCTATAGCTTGAACTATGAGCCTTCTCATCCTATTATTTTTTCCCCTGTCCTACTGAGGAAAGGGAGCGAGAGTGCAGCTGTGTGGGTGTCTGGCATCCAGCCATGGTCAAAACATAAGTTCAGCAGCACAGTGTGCAAATTATCCTCAAATATTCACTTCATCTTCTACACTCCCGCAAAGTTAAGGAATATTACTTTCAATTTCATATACACAAAGCTGAGGAACAGAAAGATCCACATACAGATACTTTCGGGTCACAAAAAAAGAGAAGGATTTGGCATCCAGTTTAGTGGAATATGCAACAGCTCAAAACTACTGGTTTTGAGGCTCAGCACTCCAAGAAATCAGATCCACAATTCCAGATGAGTACCTCCCAAAAGGACAGGTACAATCAAGGATGAGCTGTGAAAGATCTGACTTCAGGTGACTTATCCAGCTCTCCATAGGAAATTTAAGGCAGAGAAGTCAATTTCGATGGGCTGTATTCACATACCCCATAGAGGTCCCTTCCCTCTTTTTCTACCTTGCTATATCTCATTCACTGCAGACATTTCATATGGGATCTTAAAAATAAGCCCCTCCCTTAACACAAAGGCCTATGTTAAGCCATTTACTGTATTGTCTGTCCTTAACATAAGCAAGAAAGAAAAGATTCTGTGGAAAAAGGACAGCAGCAAATACGAAATTAGACAACATCAATAAGCATACGCAGACCTATCTACATGCAGTTTTTCCCTACTTTTGCATGCTTCTCTCCTTAACTTCCTAGTATATTGCTAACAATTTCTGCACAGGTAAAGTCCTTGATTTCAGAAGGTTGTCCAAAGGAAGCAGCCACAGCACACCTGCTGGTCCCTCTGCCTTCAATAACATTTTAACATGCTGGTCAAAGTCAAGTTTGAAAGAATAGAAGGATCAAAAAATATTTAAATTCATACTAGCTTTGTGAAAAATGGACACCCAAATGTTTCTGATGTGCTATAGACAGAAAAAACCTAGCAGTAATATCCTGCATGACAGCATCTGCTGGTCAGTTAGGATATATACAAAACTCTTAACTAATCTCTGCAAGGGGTATTTCTGAATCACTGGGATTATACCCGAGTCACACTGATCAACACAGCTGAGTCCTGGAAAAACTTCTCTTAATTCCCCCAGGTCGTATCAGCTAGGACTTAAAGGCTTTCTCATACTATGTACTGTCTCCTGGCATTTCTCACCTAAACTGTTCCCAGGTGTTAAAAGAAAAAGATAGATAGACAGACTGACCAACCAACCGACTTTTCAAGACTTTTCCTACTATTTGCAACATACTCTTTTTTTTTCCTTGTTTGGAATAGAATGAAAGATGAAAATACTTAAGGCACTTGAACGATACATCCTAACATTTTGTGATTCTGTGTGATCCTGGCTTATGTTGTATAAAGAGTCAGATTAAATGAACTGATAATCTCTTTCTTGCTTAGGTCCTTTTGAAACATTGAAATATTCCTAATTCACCTCTAATGATCATGTAAAAAATGCAAGTTTTCAGTTCATACTTTGTCCAAACGTCATCAAGTTTTTGCAAAGACAGCAAACAAGTACAGTTGTTATTAGAAAAAAAAAAGTTTTTAAGTCTCTATTACAAATATGAAGAAATAATATGAAAAATAATTTTTTCCCACTTATTCTCAATTTTAGCAGTGGATCTTAATGTATACAGAGACTATTGACATAGGAAGCTTCAACCCAAGCAGATACAGCTGGACAAACTTCGAAGCAGCTGAAAACATATTTTTGACTGTTCAGAAATTCAAGTGTCAGTATCAATGCAAATGTTTTTAAATCCTGAAACAGTTCTTTACCAGAAACCATAATATTTTAGTTTGAAAAATGACAGTTCACAGGAACATAAATTGTATATGAGAAAGTTTGTTTAGACAAACTATCTCACTTCCACTACTGTGTTTGTTAGGGTCTGTTTCAAGTTTAGTGTTAACATGTTAAGGTCTGTTTCAGCTTTAGTGTTAACAAATGAATTTTCTCTAACTTTTCCAAACCAGATGAATGTTATTTTTGTAAAAACAAAATAAAATAAAATAAAAAATCCTGCTGTTTTACTTCAAAACATTAGGGGGGAAAAAAAAAGTTGACATGTCAGGATCCAAGAGCAAGAAAACTCCTCACCTTAGCTCTTTTTCTCTTAGATTATTGCAAATAATGCAGTTTTGCCGAAGCAGGAAAGGATAGCTAGGCCTGTGAAATCTGGAGTATACTGGGACAGGGAGTAGTTCAGTGACAAAAAATTAGGAGTAGTTCAGTGAAAAGCTGAAAAGGACCTGACAATACAAGACCAGAATCAGGACAGAAATGCATTTTCTTAAGAAATCACGGAGTGACATCCAGTATTTTCTGATCTCATCAGCTGTGACCCTCGCCTGCAGAGTTCTCCTCTAATTCCTCCACTGTGCAATGTAGAGTGTTGTAGCTATTACAGCAATCAGCAGCTCTTTAGCTCAAGTGATAGCAGACAGAAAAATTGCAGCCTCCACCCTGGTATTTGGGTGCGAGCGAGATGTTGCAGGGAGGACTATGACTGCTATATTTGTGTCTCATTTGTCACTGATGTTCTGAGGTCTGTTCTGGGGTAGGGGTAGAATGTGGGAGAAGAGTTTTGTGATGAAGCAGCAAACTGCTGTCCAGAGGAACTGAATTCTGTCTCGGATGTCCTGCAGGAAGCCAAGTCAGTCACTTCATTACACGTTTTGCACAGGTGGTCTTTGTCTAGACTAAGTAGCAGGGTTGAGCTAATTTACAGGATCCAATTTACAGACATGAGCATTTGTGCATGCAAATGACTCAAAAATCACGCCAAATTGGTACCAAATACATCCAACTTGAATCTGGTGCCTTGTTTCCAAACCCCTAAAATGGAAAAAAGACACTACTCCACATAACATAGACATAGGAACAAATCCAGTTACAGCTTCTTAGTTCTGTATAAACATATTGATGAGTAGCACACAACACACACAGAAAAAGGGAAAAGCAGCAGCTCTATATTTAGAGCAAAATTTGGTTGGCATGTGTTGTTCTAAACAAGTAATAAGAAGGAATTTGGCAATCGAATAGGCTGTTTACTTTTACTGAGGGCCCAATTTAGACTTTTGATCTATGCCTAAAGACAGCAAGAATCCTGTGGAAAAAAATCTATGTGACCACATCATTAAAGACTATATCATCTGCCCAAGGAAGTGGGATGCAGATTGCTCAGAAAATCTTAACTCTCACTTTTCTGACTTTTGACTTAGCCATGATGGCCTTCTTTTAACAGATATTTTTAGCTGTAACGTATCTTTAGTTATGTAATTCATATACATGTGCATATGCACATCCTATTTTAGTATAGGATTGTATCATTATTATTTATAAACTCAGTTTCACGAAAAAGAGACTTCAAAAAAAACAGATGGCATTTTGAGGACTGAGCTGGTAATGCAGAGAGAGTGCCACCTCGTGGTGCTTGCTAAAAAAGCATATCCAGAACCGTTCTTAAATGCAGAAGCAAACGGGATGAAATGTTTACAAGCACATTTCACTAATTCGACAACTTCCCTCTTTAAAAGAATTTTCGTTTTTCTACAAGATAATGTTGACTAAGCCTCTGCCAAGTCGAACAAGGAGGGAAGATTATTCTTTCATATACTTCAGAAGGAAAATGTCTATCAAGTAATTTTCCTGCAAACCTACTTTTTGAGGCTTATTTCAAAATCCCAACTCATGGCTTTCCAAACAATCTAATTACCACATTACTTTAAATTAATTGCATTCAAAGAGTAGAAAAGAACTTTTTGCAGGGATAGGATACAGTATTCTGGCACTGCCCACAGCAGCCATTCCTTCTAGTTGTCTTTTAAGTGGAACTTACTCTGAAGAGAGGATGTCAGCATTTGGTGAAACAGCATGGGTCACAACTAAATGAACATGTCCATATCAATGGTGCACCTAGGGTTACTGTTCTTTGTGATTCTATTATCAGCCTTCAGAATGCTGGTGTTTTCCTCAAAGAAACACCCAGTTCCTACAGTTATATACAGCTATGAGAATTTTAGACCTTCAAAAAAAGAAAAATAAGAAAAATAAGAAAAAAGGAAAAATAAGTTTCTAGGTCTTGCAGTTGTGGGAAAGTGGACTAGAAAAGTATCAACTCTAAAATTTTGTAATGAATAAAGGTCAATCTAAAGTACCTTGGATCACTTCAATGCAAATCTCATACTCAGGGAGACATCAGCTTTCCTGAGCATTGATCTTCTACTACATTTCTCTATCAAAAGAAGTAGGAGCATAAAACCCACAGGAAATACAGAAAAGTTAAAAAAAGAAAAAGAACAACAACAAAGGACTGGCGCACTCTATATGTTATAATATACTCTGGTAAGTTAGGGTCCTCCCTAACCTCTAAACGCAAGTTAGAAAAAAAATGCTCTATAAACTGCTATATTTGGTGGGGTTTTCTGGATGGCTTTGAGCTGTAAGCATAGGAACTTGAGGGTGAAAAAAACCAACACAAAAACAACCCCAAAAAACAACACACAAAAACACCTGAACAAATACTGAAGAGACCGAAATCCATATTCTCTAACAAATCTATCAAGTGCAGGTTTACCATCACTAGAAAAATTTGTGCAGAAGAAAGGTTGAGAGAGCCTCAGTTTTGATTCCACAGCATTGGGAACTGCTACATTTGCAGCTCAGGAACGAGGTACACTCACAGCATACCCCAAACAGAGCCTGGCACTAGAAAAAGCACTGCTTAGCACCTGTGCACTCCTGAGTATGTACAAGCTCATCTGGTCCCCAGTCACACATTTCATATCAGAATTTTCTGATGTCACAGAATTTTCTGATGTCAGCTAAGAACAGTTAGTCTCTTGGAACTGAACATTAGTTTTCAACAGAGTATTTTCAACACTAAATATATAAGAAGTAACAGGAAGGGAGAGAAAAAAAAGTATACAGGCAAGAGCAGGGAGAATTGGTGTAACAATGAAGAAGAGACTGGGAACAGAAATACAAAGGTAATGAATGACAAGAGAAACTTCATACATCACACTTACCCTCAGCAACATCATCATCCACCATCAGCTTGAGGCTCTTTCCTCGACGAACTACTCGGACAGTGTGCCACTCGTTGTCATTGAGTTTCTGCCCAGCATAAAGAGTTTCGGGTCCCTTGCCTGGGGATGGTGATAGGTACAACAGTTAAAGTCAAAGTCCCAATTAATGTAGCATTTGCTCAATGGGAAAAGTCACCAAAATCAACCTGGTGTGATACAGATTATAACCTGTAACCAATCCCCACACCTACACCTTTCTAGATCAGAGGGAAGTCAGGGGCACAAATTCTTCCACTTGGTGAAGTGCATTCCTCAGCAGAGCCCAGAGGTCATGTGCATTTAAAACAGGGGTAGAAATCTCTCTTGTGCTACGGTATTAATTTCCAAATGCCACACTGTACAGGGCACTGCAGTATTAGAAAAACAAGCTGGTGGCAGAAAGGTCCATAGAGTGGAGCAATGACAGCAGATTTTTGCTCTCCTAGGAATCTGGATTTACAACAGTCTCAAGGTGTGTGGCACTCTTTTCAAGGCTGACCACACTGGTCTATCAATACTTAAGTATGGAACACCAGGCTGGTTTCAGTCTTATTCACAAAAAAATTCCCCCCAAACAAAAAAGAAATACAAAAAAAATAAACAAAACAAACGCCCCCTCAACCTCAAACTCCACCCCACCATTTTTAAAATTTTTTTTAAATTTAACTTAAAGCTACAGAAGGACAACCACTCACCAAGCTGGCTGATTGCTCTAAGGTTCTTTGGCAAAGCAGCCTGGCTATAAGGTGCTTACTTCACACCCTGAATTACAGATCACAAGCAAAGGAGGAGCCCTTTCTTCTCCAAAAGGTAAAACCACAGTTACCCTTGCAAACAATGCTCCTGGGAAAACAGCGTTAGTGCTGCCCATACTCGTCCAGTTTTGATGTTCACCCATCACAGCTGAAACATTAGATCTTCAGATTACAGTACTGGAACCCCTCACTCATGTCAAATAAGTGAAACTGAATAACGGTGTGTGCTAAATTAAAAGCATCTATGCTAATTTCAGTACAGTACTGGAGAGTTTTTTGACAGAGGTGTATCAGAGAAATGAAAAATTAGGACAGCAAAATTTGTTGTACACCAGGTCCGGGCCCATTGCCCAAACTGGCAAAAGGGGAACCCAAGAGAGAAAGACCAAGACACATTAAACATGTTAAAAGATACAGGACAGGGCACTGCTACAGTTCAGCTTATTGCACTAGTAAAAATAATGTCAGATACATTGATTTTTTTCTCTGTGTTTGTTCAACACAAGCAAAACTATCTTTTTATTCAGAGAGCCCACGAACAGCATTTCTTTTGCCCAGTCTTCAACAGACTAGTTATGAAACACAGAATAAAATGTTGTACGCATCTTCAAGCAAAATTCTGCACAAGGGGATGCACCCACTCTGATCTGTGCGATGGTGTGAACTAACAAGTACAAGCAGCATATTTCATAGCAAGATAGAATTGAAGGAAGGGGTAGGAAAATATTCAGGGGCTTTACATAGTCCATAGTATGCACACTGGCCAATTATCAACACTGCTGTAACTGCTTCTTACTGAGGGGGAACATGGGCAAAGAAGGTGGCGTCTCATTCATCTAGGATATAATGTGTGGTAGGGGAATCCTATGGAAGGAGACCAAAGAAAAATGAATATGCTGTTATTTTCCTTAAAGGGTCATATGGTTCACGTTAATTAAAAAGGAGTTTAAATACTCTTTCAGGGAAAGCCCACTGCAAGTTGATTTTATGAAGAGGAAAAAAAAAAAAAAATCCTACAGTGACCTAAAAAAATAAGAGTCATTCTTGGATTACAAGGATGGAAAGCCATGTATTGCAGTTACAGAGAGTATCTCCTGAACAGGAGAAATCCATAACGTTTGCACTCATGTGCCAAAGTCACACAGTACCATAAAAGTAAATCCAGCTGTACAAGGCAGATAGATCACGGCCAGAAAGCCTAAGATCTTCAGAAACATACAAGCAAAAATCTATTACATAGAGTCTAAGAAAGTTACTCTACATGTACATCAGTAAGCAAGTACTTTTTATCCCAGAGCACACAGCACAAAATTATGTCTCTGGATGGACAGCAAAATTATTGCCTACATCAAAATATACTGCATCAGTTACTGTAGTTCCATACAGCCACTTCCCACAAAGGAAGATGCAGCAGCTCACCTGAACCTGTGTTTTCTGTATAACACCACCTGAAAGTATGGGGCAGGGGGAGGGGGGCAGTAAACGCTTTTAAAAAAAAACCAAACAACCAAACCCAAACAACTTTTCAACAGGTCTAGAGCTATGGAGGGCTCAACCAAGAGAAATAGTCAGGTGTGCTGACTTTTCTCAGCTGACAATAAAACATTTTCCATGCAAGTAACTCTCTGTTCAACATGGCTGAGTGCTGACTTCCAGTTCCTACTTTCCAACCTCAGCTGGACAAAACAGGGGTCAGCCAAAATGAGCTGATGTGGTTTGTCATTGCTATCTTGATGTCCACTGCAACAAATTCAAAATAAAGCTGTGACACCAACAGAAGTTACCTGACTAGATTCTCAAAAAAATGTAGCTTAAGCAATTCACAAATGAGTAGAAAGTGTCAGCTTTCCATCTTAATAAGGTTGTCTACAAATTAGATTTTTAAAAGTAACTGGTTAATAGCTTGGGCTTAATTTGAAAACTAAGCGCTGCAGATGCAAAATTATTCCATGTTGTCTAAATTCAGCTCTTGATCAGGCAATTTAGTACTTTACCAGTAGAAAAAAATAATTAGGAGTTTAATACTTTTGTTCACTTGCAAACCTCCATTCTGCATGCAACAGTGAGCATTGGCTTATTTTGGTACGATTACCCAAATAACACTACACACAAAAACTGAATACACGAGCATGCTCAAGGGCATTCAGGTAAGTTTTTCAAACCAGACATATTTGAGTTTAATAAATAGAAGTGTTGATCAAACATTATTTTATTCTATTTAAACTGTTTTCTTTTCAAACGTTTTCAAGACGTTTACACAGCAGGTAGATTGACCTGAAAAGCAGCAAAACTGTGGCTCCATTTCCAATTTGCACACTGCCAGCTGAATTGCTGCTCCCTGTATAAGCTCCCACTGAACTCCCAGTGGTTCCAGGAACTGTGTACAGAGGGACTCCCACATCTGGATACTAAACTTCATTTCCTTGAACATGACGACTACATGTGCTGTTACTATATAGATATTTATGTGTGATCAATTTTTAAAAGATAACATGCAGATACTATGAAGAATAGAAGGCAAATGGGCCAGAAGCAGCAGACAGATAACACTCTCCTCAAGTACCATTACCTACCCAGTAAGGCATTTCTGTGGTCTTACAGTTTATCACACAGAACCAAGTGTTTAGACCAAAGTTCGTGGGGGTTTTGTAGGATTTTTTTTCTCCTCCTTTCAAGCCACCTGCACCTACATCACCCTTCAGCTAGACTGTATAGGGTTGCCTGGCCAGATATGGTTAGTGGTGAAGGAGAGGCTGTAGGGACAGCCTCTGCACCAGAAGCTTCCCCAGGTCTGATAGAGTCAATGCCAGCCAGCTTCAAAGATGGACCTGCTGCTGTCCAACGCTGAGCCTGTCAGTGACGACAGGATAGGAACATCTCTGTGAAAACATATTTAAGAAATGGAGAAAAAAGAACTGCGCCACACATCAACTGGCAGAGAGAGAGGAGTGAAGACACCAAGGAGTGAAGACACCAAGTGAATAAGGGGGGAAGGATGGGAAGGATGTGCTCCAAGCACTAGAGCAGAGGTTCTCCTGGGTCACAGCGAAGGCCATGGTGAGGTAGGCTCTCCCCCTGCAGGTGATAGAGCGTAGGTGTCCACCTGTGGAGGACACCATGCCAGAGCGAGTGGATGCCTGAAGGGGACTGCGACCCTGTGGGAAGCCTGCATTGAAGCAGGCTTCTGCCAGGACCTGTAGCCTGTGAAGAGAGAGGAGACCACAATGGAGCAGGTTTGCTGACAGGATTTTTGTGATGCCACAGGGCACTCACTGGAGGAGTGTCTCCCTGTAGGACTGCATCCCATGGAGAGACTCAGCTTTGAGCAGTTTGTATCTTGTGAGAGGACTTGCATTGCAGAAAGTCTGCGAAGATGATCTCCTGGGAGAGGGACCCCACAATGGCTGAGGGGAAGAGAGAGGAGTCCTCTCCTGAAGGGCAGAGCAGTGGAGATAAAAATCAAACAAACCGATCACAACCCCCATTCCCCACTCCCTGTGCCGCTCAGAGGGAGGAGGAGAATAAGCCCAGGAAAAAGGGAGGGGCAGGGGGAAGGTGTTATTTTTAAGACCTGTTTTTACTTCTCATTACTGTTCTCTGATTTTGATTGTTAATAAATTTAACTCATTTTCCCAACATTGAGTCTGTTTTGTCCAAGATGGTAGCTATGGCTGATCTCCCTGTCCTTATCTCAAACCATAGGCCATTCGTTATGTTTTCTCCCCCCATGTAGCCGAGAAGGGGAAGTGATAGAGCAGCTGTGGTGGGCACCTGGCCACCAGCCAGGGTCAAACCACTACATAGGGTAGCCCAGATGTAGGAGGAATCAACACAGAATATTAGCTGGACAGGAAAAAAAAAAAAGTCGAAGTTTTGTATCTTCCCTTTGTGTGACAGTTTCTTATGATAAAAGACAAGGAAGGAAAAGGAGCTCTTGCAATGTTACACGCTGGATGCCTAGAAACACCCTATCTGTAATACTTTTGATGAGAGGGCAGTTGGGTATTAGGTAATTTTTGCAATTTATTTAATTTTTCTAAGTGAAAACAGTAAAAGACAACATTCATTCCATTCCCCTTCCTAATGTCCTCTAAAGAACTGTGAATCATACAATTGATCACTGTCTCTCCTTTTAAGCTCAAATGAGGCAGATCAGTATGTATTCCTGTGGTACTTTGCAGTAGCAAACAGTACTTAGAAGCAAAAATACCTCTCTTGGGCATCACCATATTCTGGACATTAGTCAAACTGCAATTCTGGCTTCTTGAGCAACCATGACTTGATTCAGCTGCAGCAACTTCTCTTCATGTTCCTGCGAATCCTTTGACACCTTTTCAAAACCTGTGTGCTTATTGTTCATAAAAAACAACTAGTATATGCTTTCAAATGTGGGAATACTCCATCCAATCTGCCCAGGATGTCCCAACTATTATCTCTGTATCACAGGTTTGCTGATGCTAATTAATAGCTTGGCCCAGACAGACTACATAGAAGTGCCAAGAATAGACATGCCAAAGTATAAAGAATCAAAAAGTAGTTCATGCCTTCTGAAAATGCCAAATTGCTTTCCAACTGGCCTCCAAGAACTCACTCATTTAGAACAAACAACCAGTCAGAGGGATGCAGTTAAAACAACAGCTCTGAGAACACCAGCTGTTATCCACCCTCGGTGGTTAGCAGCACACAGAATTTCCCTCCTTTCAACAGCCAAGGAGAAAGAGGGTTAACTTCTTCATCAGTACCTCACAGATGGATCAAAAGTGTGCTTCTACCCTTGGTGCAGCATGCCATTATCTGATCCATTTATATGAGTAAAACGACCTTCATGAAACCAGGCTATCTTCATTACTGCCTATCTTATCCAACATTACAGAAAAGGTCAAACATTCAAGTCTACAGAACAGCAAAAAAAGATGACCACAAAGGAGATTGCCAGATTGATGAGAATGGAAAATTACAAAAAATAATTCTAAGGTGATACACTAAATCTTTTTTAGAGAAGACCCACAGTAACAAGGTTTCATCTGCTTCTTTCTTTTTAATTAAAATGCTCAGCTACGATCTCAGCTTTGTTCAGTGACAAGATACGGTTTGGTGTCTGTTTTATGCAGGGTA
>NW_009736714.1:45114-85381 GCF_000703405.1 Apaloderma vittatum | reverse complement strand
AGGAATGCCAAGAGCATCCCAAGACAGGGAGGGACTAGGAAGGCTCTTTGGTTGCAGGGGTTTTTTTCTTTACTTTTTGGAGGGGAAAGATGGACAGGAAGCACTGGTTGTTTTTACATACACTTGTACAAAATGATGAGAGAAGTTGTGATTCACTGTGAAAAACCTATGTGCACAGATTTGTGAAACACAAGAACAAACCATGAGAAGAGCTGGACAGATTCTCTCAAAGCTTAGAATAAATTGATCTACTCTATTTAAACCTTATTCAGAAATTCCTTAAAGAATATTCAGATGTGACTAATACAACTGCAGAGTGGGATTCTTCATCAGAGCCCCAACACTGTAGCACAGAGAAGGAAGGTTATAAAGCTGCTGTCCCACCTGTTTCTCATCTCCAATGACATTCATAATGCTTTGGAAGATAACTGTCTTATATACGCAGATTATATATTTAGTAAGATACATGAAATAATCATGCATAGTTATGCAATATTGCAGATATTTTATGCATCTGTTATCATACCAAACACAGAATTCTCTTTTCTATATATTGTCTTTTGAAAGGATAGGCAGAAGATACTCTAAGTCCAAAGATACTGAGTCACTATTTCTACAGGCAGGTTTGAACAACACAGTGGAGGGAGGGAAAGGGGAAAGAAACGGGTTTAAGGACAAAGAGGCTGACAATTATTCACACACCTTTATGGGTTCCTAATTTGTGAGTTCTTACCAAGAATAGGGCGAATATCAAAAGCAGAGCTCGCAATTGTTCTGAAAATCTTCAGTATATTTTGGTCTTAGTTGAATAAGAAGTCAGTAGTGTGAATGTTTGAGTGCTTTCAGGCAACACTAGTTAGGAAGGTCTTTCTCTTGACCAGGATCCACTGTTCAACTCCAGGAGCATTGTTAATTGCTAGGAAACAGCTGGTGACCCCAAGCTCACCACATTGCAGATATTTATGTAGATATCCCAGTCATATCAACCCATTCACATACATACACACTTGTTTTGCTCATATACAGGTTTTAGAATCCAGCTTTTCAAGAAAACATTAGCTTCCAACTAGGAATGAGCAGTTGCACTTCCCTACATACAGTTAACATCTTCACTGGAGACCTTACCTGCACCAACCTTTCCATTTCTTCAAGGAACAGGATCACCTCTATATACCATCCCATGTTAAACAGAATATAACATATACTTACAAAGCAAATGTTCTTATCAAGGCTTATAAAAAAGTTATGTTTAAAGCTTTACAGAGTGGCTTCACTGGAAAAATCAATAAAGCTGAGCATGATTTATACCAGCCTACTCAAAAGCGAAGTTTAATTATTTACTTTTTCTCAGCAATAAAAAGTACATACACAAAATCTTTCAGATACCTACAGAGTCAATTAGTATCACAGGTGCAAATAAGAATCACCTCCAACAGCCAAACTAATCAAGTTCACAGAAGTAACCCAGCAAACAAAAGAAGCAAGACGACCCTACCAGTTCTCTTGGAAACATACTCCAGTCTCCCTATAAATTTGGTCAAAGAAATGAGGTAATCTGTGTTTAACTTTTTGGATACAATCTGTTTTAAAATACTTTTAAAAAACCTCACCCTTTATAGAAAAAGAAATAAAATTGTTAGTTGCTTTTGCTATAAATACATGTAGCAACATATTACACACTGGTGCTTTCATTTACAAATATCCTGGCCAATGGCTGTAAAAAAACTCAACACAGATTCAGGCAGCATTCAACACGACTGCAGCTTGTTTATAAGGCGCTTAAACAAGATTTAGTGTACAAATTGTGTTGCGTGTCCTTTACTTCATGCAAATACAATTTGTGATTTAGAATAGAAAAGAAAGATATTTGCTTGCATATATGGTATAAGTCATATCTCCCACAAGCTGCGCTTGTATCTAGGTTTTTCCCCCAAGGGCAGTGGGTTATTCTCCTTGTTTTCCTCAATTTTACTGCTCCTGAATTTTAGAGACTACATAACTACTGAGTATCTCTACAGAATTATTATTTTTAACAGACATCAGGAAAACATTTGTGTTAACAGAAGATTGATCCCTCCTAAGAGTCTTTAAATAGGAAATTACAATTTTAGTGAAAGGATGTTTCAGCACTTCCAAGGCTAAATGAAAATGTTTTCAATGTTTACAAATAAACTGAAGTTTTTTATTATCTATTCAAGATATTATTCATTTCAATGGTAATAGATGGCTTTCTATTTTTATTGAGAGACCTCCTTCCACTTTTAAGGAAAGGGACTTTATTTTATATTCACAGCCAGTGGGGAGGTCAAAAAAGGACACGGAAGCCTTAAAAAAAAAAAAGAGTAAATTATTCATGCTTTTAAAATTAAGATTTACAACAGTTTAATTCAATTAACTTCAAAGGGATTTCAGGCAGACTGGTTCAACCTTTATTTTTAGACAAGGTTGTCATATGAAACACTCCACATTGTTAGGAACAGAAGAACATGGCGTTCTGGCCAGAGAAGGGCAACGAAAGTTTCAGCATTGGACAAGCAAGGACAGAGGCAACTTCTACTGCAGGGACTGGAGAGAGCAGCCGCTAGAGGGAAACAGCCACATACACTAACGCTGCTGCTTGAACAGTTTTGCATAAACACAAAGGAATTACAGTACTCGGTGTTGCTTTCCAGAGTTGCACCTGATAATATATTTTGCTCTGAAGGTGACTACACCTCAGTGATAAATAAAATAACTCTAGAACTTCAACCAAGATTCGACTGCTTAATAGAAAATACCTGTTCACGCATATTCATTTAATGCATTGCCATTTCCCACCCAAGGAAGGAGTCTACAGGTCAAGAAACAGGCAAAACCTGACAAAGTTTTACCATAGGATAGAATTTAAAAAACAACTATTACAGCAACAATTACGCACAGACTTTTGCAGACCACAATAGTAATAACACAATAAAGAGATCCTATTTTAAGACAGCTTACCAAAACAAGGTGCGGGCATGACAAAGCTAGAGGTTTAATTCTTCTGTTTATTCCTGCGTAGATATAATAGTTCAGGTACCAAAAGAAATCACTGGAAAGCTAATAAAACATAAAGCTGTCTTAAAATAGGATCTCTTTATTGTGTCTACTACTTCACTGGAAGGAATTGCTTGAATTTTGGAATTATCTGATTATTATTGTACAGCTTTTGTGATTTATTTTTTTTAATAAAAGGTATTATAGCAGCTACTTCTTATTTAAGTCTGAAAAGCAAGGAGATCAGAAGGCAAGACAAATGTTGAGATGTGGCAATAGGGTGTCTTACAGTAATTGCAGATATGTGTCTTTCAGGGAAGGATCATAGACCACTTTCTAATAACAGTATAACATCTTTGTCCTCCTCTTTCCTAACATAGAAAATAATGGGGAAAAAAAAGGGACTCCTCTTCCCAAACACACATTTATTAGTTGAACAGACAGTGGGGTCAGAGGAAGAATCCAGATCTATGAAGGTCTAGTCTCAAATATTGCACTAAAAAAATTAAAATAAAATATTGAGATAGCCCTCACTAAGAGAACAGTATAAGACAGCCTGGCTACCACTACTCCCTTTATTCAGATACCAAGGGCAAAGACCAGAGGCATCATATATTCAGGTGACCTAAATTTTTTTCTCATTTAAGGCACCTTTCCTTGTGACACCTGTGTGCCCAAGGTGTTAGGAACGCACAGAGCATTATCTCCATGGTTGCTAGGGCTATTACATGAACTAGTTTCAGCCTCCCTCCAAGAGCGTAACGGTCAGTATCAGAGAAATTACGTCCAAGCATGATTACAAAACCAGCAGGATTCCAGTTTTCTGCAGGGGGTGCAAAACACTGCATATGCTCTTGAGGTTTAGTTCTCTTTTTGCAGCGTTACCTCCATTCTGAAGCTTGCCACTTGTTTTTCCAATCAATGGGGCCACACGAGTACTTTTGAAATTCTCTATTGTGTATTAGTCGGTATCTATAAGTCTACTGAGAACCTCACATGTGCTGACAGTGAGAATATCAGATGCATATAAGTCATACTCTTTACAAATACAAACAGCAACCAAAATTTGCAAGTGGAGACCTTGTAGTCCCTGATGTTACTGGTAAACTGTGCATGCATAACCTGTAAGGCACATCGGTCCCCTTCACCTCAACGGAGAAATCCTGGTGAGAATGATACTAAGTGGCACTTTAACCTACATGCAAGAGTTTCTTTACTTGGCTTAAGGAGCTATTGAGAAAGGATCAAATGCTTCTGGAAAGATGAGGGATCAGTAGTGCAGATTGGAGTGCTAATGGCATTTAAAAGCTTAACCACAGAGGTCTTTCACATGAAATAAAAAAGACTTTAGCTGCTGTTACCTTTTGAGGAGCAATTGACTACTCTCCTGTCCCTTAAATACAAATGGCTAGCACAAGATAGCAACCACACAGCAACACAGATGATACAATCCTGACTGAAATTCCTCCCAGTATTTCATAGATAAAGCATTGGTACATATTCTACCTAAAGTAAGCCACATTTCAGTAACAAATACACATTTCCAGGTTACATACCAGATCATAAGTATGACCCAGTAAAAGCATTTTATGGGAAAGTTTTACTGAACTGACCTATACAAGGACTATGGATATAGGACAGTCTCTGCAGATGCCCCTCTGTCCTTTCTCTCCTTGAGCTGCAAGTTAAATCCCTCTTTTTGGTTGCCATCCTCTAAGCCTTTCATTTACGTCTTAGCATTTACAGAATTCCTCACTTTCCCAGGACGCTACAATGCTAGTGCATCCTGAAAATAGGTTGGGGAATACTGCTGACCACAATTCATGAGGCAGAAACTGAGACAAAGTTGCATTGCCTAAAGCATCACAGCAAAAGCTTGGTCTCTCTTGAAAAAGTGTTTTCCTTTCCCTTTAGCAGACTTTGCAAAACTGGATAAAACCTGATTAGAATTTGGAAGACAGATCTGCAGTGACTACTAACTTCAAAGACACATCCTGTAGCCAAGAAGCTGATTAGAAGACCAGCTGCAAATAATTTGTTTAATGCCACTTAACCCTTCTATTTTCAAAAACTCAGTAGTTCTTTTGCACACTCCCAAAAGAACTGGAACCCTGCTAGCAGAAATCCATCTGAATCACAGCAACAAGATCTGTAACCACAGATGAAAATCCTCCTCAGGTGCTTTACAGACACCACCAGTCTCCAGTCTACTGGTAGGACAGGCCAGTTCCTTTTACCTGAACTGAGAAACCCAGATGAGAAGGATTACAAGTGGGACATAGACCTACAGGCAAGAGACTCCTTACATAGCCTATGGAGCTACCAAGGAAGGATCACGTGCTTCGGGAAAGCCGAGGGATCAGTAGTGCAGACTGAAAGGGATAGTTGAGGATTTACAGATAAAAATTATATGTGAGGCAAATACTGAGCACTACTCTGAAATTCAGATTTTAAAGCCACAGCTTGCATGTCATCTAAGGAGCACATAAAGGAAAAGATGCCCTGGGAGAAGAAGGTGAGAGATTGATAAAGCTAAGCATATGTGACTTTAAACATATCCACACCTCTCTGCCCCCAGGCTCCCAATGACAGTGTCTATTACCCAAACCGATGCCATCCCTCTTTATCAAACATAGATCCTTGAGTCACTCAATTTCATACCTACACCTTCATACAAATGCTGTATATTTCATACAACATCCATGACTAATTCTATTATCACTAAAATTAGATAGCATTACAGCAGAGTATTAATTTGAAGGAGTCATCCTAAAACAGCCATAGACCAGGAAGAAGAGAAAACAGAAAGCCAGGAAATCTCTTCCCATCAGGAAGTAAATTTACTCCTGGAAAGGTACCACTAGTGTTTGAGGGTCTCTTTTTCTTGTCCAAAACAGATAAGTTAACACTCATTTTAAAAAGATTAGAGCTCTGACAGCAAAGTCAGAGTACAAATAATAAGCAAAGGAAGGGAAGCTTGTGACTTTTTGGCTCCCAAGATCAATCGATGCCTGTGCACATTCGTCAGCTGTCTTGGTTACAACGGTTTAAAATTCTTAGGCACCACACTTCAAATAGTAGCAGTAGCCAGAATTGTAAAGTTTCTAAAAAAAAAATAAATAAAAACTACCTAGCTGTATTTGAATTACATATGATTTCAAGCTGTTATAGAGACATTTAAGCAATACGGCTGTCTATCAAGGAATAGCATATGTTGGCCTCTGGCTCCGTTGTAAAAACAGCAGAACTTGATTAATGGCATAAGCTGGTCACAAACATCTCTCTCGCAGTTTCATTTCTTGTTGAAAGCTTAGTAACAAGCATACTTTGTTTTCCATTACAAGTTTGGAAAGATATCCTTATACTTTGAGAAAATATTACTACTGTAACCCCCCAATGCCTCTTTATTTCCTTCTCTGGTTGTCTGTTAGCGGAGGTAGTGGTTGTTACAGGAATGAGTAGATTACACACACCTTTCTCCCTTCGTATTTTTCCCCATGATGTCTTTATTTCTAGGCAGTGAACAGCTGGTGGGCTGCAATGTTGAACAAACAAGTATTTCTCTCATTTCTATTGCTCACAAGAGTGCTGTGAGAATTAATCCATGCATTCAGACCCTATGCTGAACAAATGCTGTAATGCCACTAACATTTACACAGCGTATACTATCAGCAAATATGTCACACCAGCAGAATATTTACGGATTCTCTTTAAAATGCAGATCTATAGATTCTAGCATGAGTGCAAGGTAAGGGCCACAGTAACTAGAAGAGATCAAGTCCCAAGCATCAATCAACTGAGGAGATGGATTCCCAGGACACAGCACTAGAGTGCTAACATGGACCACAATACAGGTGATCAAGACTAGTATACATGCAAGAGTTTTATCTTATGCTCTAGACAGTTCTCTTGATTTCATGGGCAACAAGCACTCCTCTCAGGAAGGGTTTTTGCTTGGGGGGTGTTTGGTTTTTTGTTTTGTTTTTAAATGAGAAAGGATAATGCACCTTCAGACTATTCACTAATAATTGCAATCCCATTGCAGAATCAGTCTGAAAAAACAAATGCCATCACTTAGCTCAACATACCCCTGAGAATTATGAGGGGAACTTAAGGTTTGACTGATTACTCAGGGCAGTAGTCAAGACTGGAGAATGAAGATTAAACTTCAGAGGACTCCTGTTCCCAAATCTTGAAAGTACTGGTTCAACAAGACTCAGATTTTTTTTTATAGGAATACTTTCATTTGCAAGTGTAATAGTTAGATCTCACTATTCAAAAGTAAAACACTGTGTAATACCCTGCAAGACTACAAGCCGAGTGTGGGGTGGTTTTTTTTATTATTTTTTTTATTATTTTTTTTTTAAAGCAGCCTACCTAGCTACTCTTTAAAACAAAAAACTACCCCAAACAAGCAGGAGCCCCACAGCCCCGTGCCTTCTGACCACTCACACACACTATTCCCCCACTTTGTGGTTACAGTCCAGGTCGAACTGACTGCTGCTCCCAAGCTCCACCGTGCTCTCCCATGCACCTCCTCCACCCCTCTGCTCTGCTCCCTGCTGCAAGGGGCCTGGGTCTGCCACAGGTGGCCAGGTCTTATCCCTCCCCTTGGCTAGGGGGAGGCAACAGATTTTATCTTTTTTTTTTTTCCCCCCTTTCAAGTTCTGACCCTTTTTTACGGCAAAGATTAATTAACAGTACCTCAAACTGACAGCAGTTCAGTTTTAATAACCACAGTCCTCATGAAGTAAACAGCATCTTGATTTTCAGAGGTGCTGAATGGGAACTGTAAAGCACGTCACTTTGGAAAATCAGAGAGAAAGGTGCATAAATTCAAATTCTCAATAAATGACAGAGCACTGCTATATTTCATCTCCAATTTTATAGGATGCAAATGTTTATAGATATGTAATCTTCTGTTCACTCATGAGTCCAGTTTTAAAGTTGCTAAACACTTGTATAACACAAAGCATTCTTAGCGTCAAATAGGTAAATGAAGTTTTACCTATAAACTAAGCCATTTGTACAAACCTGCAGACAACTGGGTCACTTTCAATAACACTTAACATCAGCGTAGTAGTCTGAAGCTAGTAGAGAGTAAAAGAAATGCCAAGTACTACTGTGATGAGTCAGAATTAAAGGATTTCTAATTTTGCCTTCAACATCACTAGCATCACAAAGTGAAATAGCTCCTAGTTTTATACAGATGATGACTTCTAACTATGTGTCAAATGCAGGCACATGGTTTCATGCTAAGAACAATAAAAAGACTATTTGTATCAGAACAATAATCTAAGACAACCACTTGGATCAGCAAATTTAGTTATTTATATGTATAGTCAGCTTAGCAATAGCCATCAAAAATGATGCACAAAACATCTGCTCTCTCATCAACACATAAAGAGACACCTCTTCAGCTTATAAACAAATGGAATGTGAAAGTGCACCTTTCCTGTGAATTTCCTCTTCCACAAGCCACATCTGATTATCTGCTGAATAATGCGAGCTGACAGAATATAACAACATCTATATCAGATTATGACATTAAGGTGAATATTTGTATATATGCAAACACATGCGTGCAGAACAAGAATTGGACTACAGAGGTGCTGCCACGGCGTGGATCAAATCTGGCATCTGAGGAATACAAAGAACAGGAGGTGTTTTGGTTCAGTGAACAAATTGGAAACAGGGGAAGCAAAAGAAAATCACTTCAAGCCAATCTGAAAATGCCCTTGTTTTGCTGGACCAAAAACTGCCCCACCCTGAGCAACCAAGAAGCAATTCTGCATGGAGTTTTTGAAATTCAAAGCTGAAAAGGGCTGAAATCCTAAGCCAATGTCCCAATGTCTTCTTTGCTGCGGTATTTAATGGAAAGGTTTGCCCTCAGGCCTCCAACGTTTCCAACATATATGAGTTCATGGGACCAGAAAGGCTACAGCCAAACGTTCTGAGGGAGCCAGCCACTCTCAGTGCACAAACACTTTCAACCAACTTTGAAAGGCTTCAGTTGTAGAAGGAGGTCTAAAGTGATGGAGAAAAAAAAAGCAATAAAAAATTTAAAAAGCTGTCCCTGTTTCAAACAGCAACTTGGACTGCAGACCTCAGAGGCCCCTTTCCAATCTAAATTGTTCCATGAAAACATTTTGTTGCAGTGGTAACCAGAAATTTTTGTTTTCACTGACTGGGAAGGGAGATAATTTTAGAATAAATTAAACATTGAGAAATTTTTAAAAATGAAAAGTCAAAATATTTTTACATTAAATGTCATAATATTTTTATGTTTACCATTTCCATTTTCATAAACACTTGCCAAGTTCAAACTAAATTCACAAACAGATGCAGTCAACATAAATCTGCACTTTTTAGCTAATAAACTGTTCAAATGAAAACACTTAATCTAGTTCTACTTGGCAGCTGCTTTCAGCAATACTACCGTGCATAAAATACAAAATATTTGTGAGAAAAACCTTTATTCAGAGAAACTGTATATAAAATTAACTACTTCTGGCAAAGCCTATGGACTAATGTCCCTATTTGCCTATATTTATTTAGCTAATCTACTGCCCAACATACATAAAAATAGTCTTAGCACTAGACCTCAAAACCACCAATCACAAGTCTGTATCATCACCCAAGGGAAGACTGGTCCTGATTAACTTCAGGTCTCTGAGCTTCAGCTGACCAGCAGCTCTGCCATAAAATGAGCAGTGATGTTCTGCACCACACTAAAGATGGTCACCTTTTCCACCCAAATTATTCTTTTGGAATGTATTCTTAAAGTGGTACAGATGTTTAAGCTATAATCTCTTACAGAATGATATTACATAGATATTACATATAAACATCAGTTTATATGTAGATATTACAGTAGATATTACATCAGTAGCAAAAGAGAGATTGCCCTTACCAAACTGACCTTGATTCTTTTGGTCTTTTTACTGAGAGGTCTGTCAAAAATGCTTCCTGCATTCCTCATCTGTGTTCGTTGAAGAGCTGGCTGCTACAGCCCGATCGCTGGCACCATACCACAGCGTAACATGGAGGAAATCAAATCTTCCCCAAACAGGTGATCATAGTAAGTCACCCACATTCTCTCCAGCTGCCTCTCATCACAGCAGTGATTCAGCTCAAGCCCTCCCCAGGCAGAGTTATTAAATGTAAATACTGCAGTCCTTGGGGCCTCTCAGCAGGAGGAAGCCTGGACACCTCCATTTCTCCATAGACCCCCATACAAAGAGAAACAGGCTGCACCTCCAATGCACTTGACCTGATAGATTTCCTCTGAAAAAGAAAGCACGAAGACACATTTCTCCTGTAGTCTTCTCACCCCAAGCAGATGCTGAGAACTACTTGTGAAGTCAAATTGCAAGACTATGCAGGAAAATGCCTAGACCTCCTTACCAAGGCTTTGTTTGTGCCAGTTCTCAATTTCCTTCCTGACAGCATCAACTCTCTCATTAATGTAACATGATTTTTGTGTGTGAGCACAGCTAGTACATGAAGCACTTATTTTATTGTGTTCAGAATTTACGTGCATTCAAGAAAAGATGATTTTTTTTTCTAGTTGCAAGATTGACACAAACACTACACAACCGCTTCTCTGGCTTTAGGCCAGAGTCCCAAACTATGCCCGTACCTTCTATATTTGGTTAATATCCAGCTTCATTGAGGACAAGAACTACAGCTAAAATTAACTTTCTGAATAGGCTTAGCACCTTTTGTCACTGGAATTTGGGGTGAAATTGCAGCACAAGGCTGGGTTCAGCTTGACTTTCATTAATACAAAAAGGTTTCTGCTAGCCACCACTCTGAAGCAAAGGAAGTCTGTGCATGTGTGTGGGAAGGTATGATGGGGGGACGCAAAGCGAAAAGGAAGCTAACTATCCCAGAGTGCTGATGCTGAAATTTCTCTACCACCCCCTCCTTTTCTATTTGCAGGATACCGTACATCCGTATGGGCAACACCCTAGATGTGCAACAGAACCACAACTGGACAGAATATAGTGAACGGTCCCATCTTGCAGTCCATCTTATTTATAAATGATGGAGACCCAAGTGACAGCATTTCAGCAAATGACTACAGATTTGCAGGGCTCAGAGAGGCTTTAACTCCATTATAAACCTTTAAAGAAAGAAAAAAGAAAATATTTAGAAGCAATTTATAACAATATCTATGAAACTTAATCATAAGGAGTCTTAGGATGCAAAAAGAGTTCCAGAATTTCTTGGGAAAAAATGCATACAATAATTAGAACAAAGGTATACCCCAGAAATATTTTAGGGATAAGAATCTTTCCTTCCACTAGTACTTTCTTTCACATCCAATGACACTGAGCCAATCCTACACAGAACATGAATCAGCTGGATATTAGTGACTTCAACAGCTCAAAAGGCATCCTAACTATCATGTAGGGATACCAACAGAAGGACATTAATCATGATTCCCGTTCGGTCCCCATGTGTTGCCTGATCTAGACGAGAGGTGGCGTCTCTGGCGGCAGGGAGGCTGGATTAAAATGATCTCTAAGGTCCCTTCCAGCTTAGGCCATTCTATGATTCTATGATGATCAATTATAATCTAATTTAACAATTATCAGAAACTGTAAATGCATCAAATAATATGAGGGGGAAAAAATGTATTTCTGGAGGCTCAGAGGGAAAAACTTCAACATTGCAGACAGTGAGCCCTTGGGAACATTCCAAATATATTCAAACTTGCAAAACTCAACAAACACACAGAGTTAGTTCCAGCTAATGCCTTACACTATCCTGTCACTACAGATATCTAACAGATACAAGGAGAAATGACCTAAAAAAAAAAGCTTTAAACTTAAATAGCCATACACTAAATCAGAGGGATTTCTCATTTTTTTTAAGGGGGAGTTAAAGAACAGAGGGGTAGAGGAGCCTTAAGTACCCACAGTCATATTTCTCTGAATACAAGTTAATAGTTTTTTCCTATATTACAGCAATAATTAGAGATTTCTTGCAAGAAGTAATGGCTTTTTAGCAACAGTAAATGGCTGTTTATCACTCTGAGCATGAGTGGTTTATTTCTCTAGTCAAATCAGTTACTTTGCCCTATAGATGATGGCTGGAAATGTCAATGTATGGTCAAGAGTTATTAAAACTAATGACTAATGATTAAGAAATAACTTATATTTATATTAGGAAGTTCCAGCACATTCTTTAGAGTTCATTGACCTGAATTAGCTCTTTCTCAGCTTCTCTTCTAACCCCTTACTAGATAAAACAGGGAGCAATCAGTGGTTCCAAAATGGTTTCTCACATTGTCTCTGTGTCGCTTTCATTTCTATGAATTTTGCTTCTGAGTCCTTCCCTGCAAGATTCAGGAGTAACCACAAGTTTACCATGCTAAGAACACATGACAACGAGAGCAAGTACCTGCAGTGGTGCTAGCATAAGCTCAGTACACACACTCAGCTCTGGAGAGACCATGTAGATCTGGAAGAGCCACTTTGGCCTCAGCTTGCATATTGCTAGAACTAAATTAATCCCAGCTATAGTATCTTCGTGATCCATAAGTGCTATCTTACCATGAAGGAGCAAATTAGTTAGGGACCCTAGCAACACAAAGGAAAAAGTTTATACAAAAATAATCACAAGAACAGCCTAATCTAAAAGTAACCCAAGTGAGCTGCTAGCAAGTACGACTCAAATTACCTCATGCTTCCCAGTTTCCATTTCTTCTCATTAAACCTTTTCATACATTAACTAGAGTTCTAGTCAATCAGATAGACTTGTGTCAGCAATGGAAGCTCTTCCTGACAAAAATTACAAGTAGTGGCTCTGTCCCAACATCTTGTAGACACAGACAATTTAAAGCTTCATGAGGAAAAAGAAATAAAACCCAAAAACAACAAAATCATGCACAACATAAACTTGGTTTTGAAATTTCCAATCAGCTAGAAAATAAAAAGCTTTCTGCTACCCTAGCCAATGTCTTTCATCTCCATCAGGAGAAAGCTTGCATGCAGAGTAATTTATGCAGTCAAAAGAGCTCAAAAATTGATGGTATAACAAGGAAAAAGAACACAAAATGAAACCCTAATTACTAGGAGCATCCTGTGTCCCCAGATCCCTTGCATTCAAACCTACAAGTCTGATCTCAGGCATCTCCACTATGATCAGCTGCCACAAATGTCCTCAAGGAAGACACACAATCTTAAATGGCCAGGATCTAATACCTGCACATGTTTTAGGACTGCATACTCATATACACTTTGAAAGTGAATGGGAGATAGGTATCATCATGAAGTTCATGCTGCAGTTCCAGAGGTGCCACTGATGTGAGCTACAGTTAAAGCAACTTAGAGCAAACAGAGAGGCTTCAACCTTTTGACCAAACATTGATGATTTTTATCACTAGGTGGATAACAAGGAAGAACTAATAAGCTGCAACTAATAAGCAGCCAACTCTACCTATTAAGAAACTGACTTTTCTTCAGCCAGCCTGCCCAACTTGCTAAGACTCATGCAAAACCCCTTTGCTCACCACTTAATTTTGTCATCATGCAAGTCTGAAAGCTGCTTCTGCCCACTATACCAACACGAAATCAAGGTTTAGGAAAAAAACTAGAGACTACAGTCAAGACTCATACACTAAACCAATGTGATTTTGATGCTTTGAATAAAATGAGTTGTATCTTAAGAAATTCATTCAAGCACAGCAAAATAAATTTGGTAAAACTGAGGCATATGGTCAAGCATTATTGTCCATACTTCACATTAAATCCCTAAATAATACGCTGATAAGTATATTTAGTTAATAAAATCACTGATAACAAAAAAAGCTTACTATTAGGACAAGTCAAGCAGTCATTCCATAAGTGCCTATACAGAGGAAGAGTCACAAAGACAAAATGACAAACTGTCTACTCTCACCAGAATTCACAACAATTAACTCCCAACACTCATAATAAACAATGCACAAAAAGTTCCAAAGTTCCTCTCATTTATGGTTTGAATTACAGTTTTGGTAAGCAGATCTAAGAAGGGCTGAAATACGTACCTTCAGTGAGAAAAACAACCAAAGATTAACCCTTTAATTTCTTTTTTTTTCCAGGCCCTTTTCATCTAATGTACTTCTGTGTAATACCTTTTCCTACTTTTGGCATATGTGCCCTATACAATGTTGCGTAATTTAAGGAAAGTAAAGTATGCCAATGCTATGTTTAACGCCAACAAACATGAAAGCAGTAACATGTACTATTACCACTGACTTCCTCACAGAAGAGGCAAAGCACACAGCTTCCAGAAGACTTGGTTCTCGTACTGTCTATGGCTGCCAACCCCATTTCAAGATATTCTCCTTGACAACTCCCAGTATCTTTCCATCATTTTTACATGATGTTCGCATCCAGTTCTCTTAACCTAATCTCTCACTTTGCTGTTATGTTCTGCTTTGATTAGATTATTATTTTCTTTTAAATTAGTAATAGCAAGGTACTTAACATAACTGCTGTATAAATGTGATGAGTTCTTCATGAGAAAGCAAAATTGCATTAATTTTAATGGAGCTGCAAGGCATGTTCCCTCAGCTGCTTATCTCCAGTGCCACAGGTGAACATCTGAATGCTCTGGAGGATTCTGCTTGCAAGGCTCAGCCACTTCTTGCAAAACTCCCTTCATGTATTCTTGATCTCTAATACCACAGCATCCAATAGTAAGATTGTGAAGACAGAGAACACTTGTGTATGTCTTTAGGGTGTCAGATAGACTCATCATGACATAAGGGTAGAAATCTCAAGTAGAGTGAGATTTTCAGGAATATTCAAAACTTCACAGGACAGGGCCCTGCGAGCTGACCTGATTAAATCTACTTTGTGTAACATTGCAGAATGAATGGCTTAAGATATCCCTTCCAAACTAAATTATTTACAATTTCCTTGTCTTTTGGAACAAGCGCTACTAGTTCTGCTGGTAGAATCATAGACTGGTAGAATGTCAGGGGTTGGAAAGAACCTCTACAGATCATCTAGTCCAACCCTCCTGCCAGAGCAGGATCCCCCAGGGCAGCCACACAGGAACGTGTTCAGGTGGGTTTTGAAAGTCTCCAGAGAAGGAGACTCCACAACCTCTCTGGGCAGCCTGTGCCAGTGCTCTGTCAACCTCACAGTAAAGAAATTTCTCCTCATGTTGAGGTGGAAGTTCCTATGTTTCAGCTTGTACCCATTATTCCTTGTCCTATTTCCGGGCACCATTGAAAAGAGACTGGCTCCTTTCTCTTGACAGCCACGACTCAGATATTTATACGGCATGGCCTGGTTAATCACACCTCACAGTACCAAGGACCATATGCTAAAATAATAAAAACAAATAAAACCCACAGATAATTTGGAACACGGATGAGAAGCTGGAAACCAAGAGAGGCACAAGAAGTTAGCAGATGGGCAGGTAAAAGAACAGAAGATATATTGAAAACAAAGTCGCGTAAAACGACATATTAAAGTACAACAGAGCAGAACATGACAACAGCAAGAACAAACACTGTAGGAAACAATAAGGAGAGGGCTTTGAGGTAGAAAGACAGAGACACAAAACAGGTGACAGGAAAGAAAGACTACATTATTTGAAAAGACCATTGGGAATAAAGATGACAAAAGAGTAACTATAAATAAATGCTTTGCTAGATACATAGTCCAAACATGATATTTGAAGAGAAAAAACCCACAGAGGTAGGAAATTGCTTTTTTTAAAGCACAAAGCTGAGAAAGAACAACAAACTGCAGTCCTTCTCATTGAAAATAGCATTTACCAGCAACCTCCTGCTCTTCTTTAGAAAAAGAAAATCATGTTTCAGAAAATAGAACAACAAAGTAAAGTATGGCAAGCAGGATCCTGGGCATTTCTAGGCAGCCCCACAAAGCTTAGCTTGGAATCTCTCAGATTGAAATACTAGCCTCTTCATCACATAACACTGTGCAACTGCAGTCAAGTCTCTGTAAAAAGAGTAGCCAAAGAACAACCAAATAATTGGGAATGTGCACTATCATGAACGTGTGTATATTTTTTACTGGAGTAAGGAATCAAAGAGAGGAGTACACTGAGAAGACTTAACTTCTGCCAAATGTAAAATCTCATGCAGAGATTTATATACTTGCGTGTATATATATACATATGCAAATTGTATGTGGACTTGCTTGTATTCCTAAGCACACACACACAAAAAATAATCAATGAAATTAAAGTAACTGCAGTTTTTGCTGGAAAAGCAACTTCTTTTTACATCCATCTCAGTCACAAAAGTGACAGATTAAAAGGACTTTTAAATTACCAAGAAATCTGTTTGTAACACCACAGAACCACACTTATAAAATACAATTCAGTAAAAACCTGGGATATTTTCTAAAAATGTAGGAAACACAAGGGTGCCTTGTTCTGTTGTATTGTTGTTTGGGGTTTTTTTTAAAAAAAAAAAGAATGCACAACTTTTTCCACAAACTAGCCAGTCACTAATACATCTTCTTCACTCCGCACGCAGAACGTAAGTCACTACACTGAACTCTCATGAAATGCAGTATGACTCCTCACAGCAGGCTAGGGGAAAATACTGTACAGAGTTGGAATCAAGGCTGGAGTAATCTCAGTAGAGCTGCATGCAGGATTAACTTAGTTCATTAACTCCCAGTAAAGATGATGAACTGACACAGCAACTCTCGTCACTAAACTGCAATGCCCCAGAGAAGCAAGCAGGAAGTATTTGCCCCAAAGTCCTCATCTAACATGTTAGTGATAGCCATTGTAGATTCTACTAGTTTCTCTAACAGAAAGGTAAATGTGCTGATTTCTTGGGTCACAAAGATCTATACAGCAAAAATTGTCTTGACAAAAGAGCACTGGATTTGTTACAACTCACTATTTTATTTTTCTAAACATATTTGGCATGTGGAAACCATACTGAACGGAACTTCAGAAAGAGAACGGACTCTTCACCACACAGATTAAATAAATTACGAAGAATAAACAGCCTGTTTGCTTGCTTAAATTATCTCACTGGTAAATATTGCATTAAGACAAAGCATTCACAGGCTTCCTTTAGAGTATTGAGTTATTACACACAGAGCTAATATAATAACAATGTAAATTAGATTGCACTTTAGGAGACAGAAATAAATAATAAGTCATGCTGTGGGACCACTACAAAATTAACATAAACCTAACAATAATCACATTGAAATTAAACAGAATCCTACCACATTACTGAAGAGGAGTTGTAATATAATGGTGTTTGAAATTTAACAAATAAGCTGTTTTCATTTCTGAAGACTATTCAGCATCCAAAGCTTTTAAGTCAGGCAAAGCCCTTAGGAGTGCCAGGAAGCTAACTGAGAAAGACTATTCCTCTTGCATACTATTTAATTTCTCTAAAAGGAGACAAAGAAGAATTTAGCATCAAAACAGTTGCTAGCATTCATGATGGCAAGAGTTGCCATCCTTTCTCCCAGTTTGTCAGGTACTAAACCAGTGCTGCCACCTGGTTCTGCTGAGCACTGCTTTGTTGGGGACAACAGACTTCCAGTCACTTTGCGCTGAAGTTGATTATCTCAGAAAGGAATTCTTTAGGCCTTATAAACACAATAGCAAAATGAAGACATGCTTTGTTTATTGTGGGGTAATCTAATGCTCAACTATGACAAGTGACACAGTCTTTCTTAAAATCTCAAAAAGATAAAACTGAAGGTAGAACTACATTCAAATTAACTGAAACACAATGCTGGCGTTCCCTTGAAATAGAATAGATATTTGAAAAGTGCTCTCTACTTCCTGAAAAATTAAGAAGTTATTACATCAACCAAGCTCTTGCATTTTGAAATGCTAAGTAGCCTTCCTGTTAACATACTGTCATCTTCACCTACATATGCTCTCATTCAGCCAAGAGGACCCAAAGCAAATTTGGATCACAATAAAAATGTTCCAGCAAAAGTTGGAGTTTTAACCTTGGCATTCTGACCATAACCTTGATTTGACAAAACTACATTTGAAAGACTGCTTCCAGTCTTTTATTCTTTTAATTTTCTTTAAGAGTTGTCTTCTGTTTCTCCTAACATGAGCAACTTAACTGAGGACCACACAGATAACTGCAAGCGAATTATACTCGACATGTGACTGCACAGTAGTGAAATACATACCCATATAGCTCATAATCCTGAAGGAATTTCAAAATAAGACTGGTGTAACTTACAAGACTGACTTAGAAAAAAATTAGTCCTGATCCAAAATTAATGAATCTTGTGAAGAGAAGGGAAGAGATGAGAAGAAAATTTGACAAGAAATCATGAAGTCCACAGCCACTATACAAAATGCATTTGGTCTACAAGTTCTACAATTAACTTTTGGTGAAAAAAAAGTTTTCTCCAAAGTATCTTCAGAACATCTAGACAATAACGTTTTCCAGTGGCAAACAAACAAAGCAGACTATATCAAAACCCATCAATCAAGGACACCAAGATGCACAAATCTCTACAATTATCTATATCTCTTTCGTGGTCTTATCAGCATCCTTCTTGCTCTGTGTATACAATTTTGAAATAAATGGAAGAACATCATAACTCTGTAAAACCTTCTTCATAAACAGTTAGTTTAGCCAACTTCAGGAAGGATTTTACAACTGTTTTTCTTTGCACTGAACCAGTGTTTCTGGCATCAAGACTAATATTTAAGTACTTTCTGCTTTTGAAAATTATATTGGAAATAATCTGTGGCAATAATCTGTTTATCCTCACAGATACTGAAAGTGCAACTGTTCTCTCCTTTACTGTTCTACCCAGTCTGCAGAAGGCAGAGGAGGGAGGATGACTGCAGCAGGCAGAGTCTTACCTGCAAGACAAGGTAATGCTGTAAGGTAACATGGATCTAACACAGTAAAAGCTGTTTAGGAGCTCCCTGTGTGGATGCAAAAATATTGGGTTAAATTTATCCACTCTTACTGGGCAGACAGAAATAATCTATCAATACCAATCTTTTACCACAACTTCAACTTTTGCAAAACTTGGAAAAGAGGCAATTTCCCAGTACCTCTGACCACCCTTTGGCAAGATTTGGGTTCTGCCAAATCTAACTTGAGAAGAGACAAGAGCGTGATTTTATCACTTGCAGAGGGGAAAAACTGTCTGATGCTCACTCTCATCTCTTATCTGTCACACCATTACCACCACTTACACCACTAGATTCTTCACACTCTCCTCTTAACACTGAGAACATTTGTTTGCTGCCACACTTGAAACAGCAATTATATGACAGATTTGACTCAGAAGTACACTGGATTGGAAGGGAATGCACAGGTATTTGACTCCAGTCAAATAATTCCAAACATCCATCCAACTGCTACTCAGTTAAGCAGCCCAAAGTACCTGCTCCACTAATAAATATACATACCCATGTCATTTAAATATTCTTCTACACCCTCTAATAAATTTAAGACTTTTAGCAAAGCTCTTTGGGTTTTCTCTTTTATATCAATCTTTCCAGACCCTGTTCAACATTGGTTCTTCTAGGTCTTGCAGTTTAACACCTACCTAGTACAAAACTGCCTCCAGAACAGACCATGACATTGTACTGCAGATGCTAAAATGCTCAAGAAAAATACAAAGAGTTCTCTGTTTTCCACACTGCAACAGAACATTTTCATGTGGAGCTCGAAACCCAAAAGGACAACCGCACTATAACTGAAAACCAAACTTAATCTTTTTTGACACAAGAGTTCTTCACAGCAGGTGCTTCATTCCATTCACTGCCTACAAGTCAGAGCTGAAGAGCCTGAACAATATAAATCTCTGGGCTTTACACAACTCTCCTTACAACTCCCATATCTCAGAGCTCTTCAGCACTTCATTCTGCAAAGCTCATTTACCTGTCACAGCCTTCCCATCCCTAGAATTCTCAGGAGACTTCTCTGATAAAAAGCAACACATTTAACTGCACACTGAGCAATATCCAGTCCTCAAGAACTCCTAATACATCCCAAGCTTCATAATCAGATACATACTCCTCTCTTCATGGTATTAAGTAACATTACACCTTTGGTAGCATTGCATCTTTTTGGGGAAAAAAGGAGGCAGGTTTGAGCCAAACCATTCCTACTACAACAACTCAAACAAGGATTGCTTGCAAGGTAAAAAATGATGAAGATAATAAAAGTGAAGCATTTATGGTAGTACTAGATGCCTTTGAAGCACAGGCAGTGAAGGCTATATGCATTACTCTAAAATGTAAGAAATTTAATGGTCTCAAGTTAGAGCTGAAAGTAATAACAGTTTCCAAAAAATAAGTACAACAAAAATGTATGCTAAATTCAAGAAAAAAAACAAGAATTAATGCAAGAAACACAAAGCAATTATAAACAAAAGCAAATTCTAATGAAGTACCATCCCTTTCCTAGAGGTGAAGAAATGAGAGCCCCAGAAGAAAAGCCCTTGGGGAATGGGAGAAGGGGAGATAACCAAAGCCACTCAGCATGTTGGGTGTTCAGTTAGAAAGGGAATGCTGTTTTTACAAGCTCCCAGCTCTCCTTTTTCAACACAAATAATTTATGTTATAACTTTATTATATAAAATAAAATACATAATAAAGGTGAGGAAAAGAAGTTTAACAATAATACTATACTTGTGCTGTGCATGTGGGCTTTTGTCTTGGGTTTTTAAATTTTTTTTACAGCAGGAAAACCAGAAATGGTTTTCCTGCTAGCTACCCTTAAAAAGCTCCAGTAGACTTTCACATGATGTATCAATACATATTCTCAGTGTGCCATGTAACAGAAGGTACTACCAATATGTTTCAAAACACATAAAGGGCTTTTTTTTCAAACTCTATTAACTGTAAACCCAAGTCTCTTAGCTACACAATTCCATTCGTGTGAAGCTTAAAGGGACTGTCGTCAGCACCAAAACTGACCTAAAAAATATCAGAGCTTTGAAGGTTAAGAGCTCAATATATTTTGGGGTAAAATGCAGGGGAAGGGAAGCCCTTTAAGTATTAGCTATTTCCTGCCCCAAAGGATAAAATCTTTATTCCTAACAATTTTAAGGTTGCATGAAATTGACAGGCTGTCAGTTTGATCAGTGGAGACAGGCCTCCGGAACTCATACAATTTCACCAACCCTGGGATGGTCATCCTTTGAAAAGTCTATTACAACAGGCATCCAGCACATATAAACTCTTCAGGGAGCCGGAGGACGGTAGGGAGATGCCAAGACTGTTTTAGTTTGGGAAAGGGAGAACGGCAGATGAGCGACAAATCGTTGAAGGAACATGGACTAATTTTGCATGGCGCTTCCCTGGGTGAGCAACAAAATAATATCTCCTTTGCTTGCCCACAAATCAGCTTAGTTACAAGTAACCGGGCACAGAGCTGCCCCCATTAGATCACAAGGGCCACATGAATGGAGCAGCGCATGTAAATGGCTACATTAACTCCCCAATACAGAACAATGAAGAGGGCATTAAAATAAGCCTTATGACTGGTACACTGATCTCAGTACCACCCCCATTAAAGCCACATCCACGAATCCTCACTTGGATTACTGGATTGATTTTTAACACCTCATAACAGAATCTCTTGAGCATAGCTGGGAATTGAGAGGTGGTCAGTGACGCTGAAGGGATAAAAGTCCTCTGGCCCTGTGAGATCCGATTTGTCTTTGTAATTACAGCCTTATACTGCTTTACCTAGGGAGCTGCAACAAGAGGCACTATGCATTTCCCAGAAACACAGAAACAATGAGTTTGTGGCAACAATCTCCTCAGTAGTTCTCCAACCCTATATGGCCTTGTGAGACACAATTCTCAGCTCACACAGACTTCTACAGCAATGAAAAGAAGCAAATTTCACATAGATATCTCTTATTAGCATTGCTTTTGCCCTGTGCTTTACTGTATTGTGCAAGAATGTCCATGCAGACTTACAGTTTAAATGGATTTTTCCTATCAAACCCACTGTGGTACCATTAGAGCTAAGATGAAAACTTCAGTAATAACTACAGTAAGCAATTACTACAGCAAAGATACTCTAGAAGGTTTACCCCAAATTATTGTGCTATTGACGGGTAGCACTGCCCAAGTCTAAGAGCTATAAACTCTTCAGAGTGGCTGGAAAAATGGAATTGTGATAACAGTCCGTAGCAATTAGCAAGTATATTGCCTTAATGGTTCTAGAGTTAAAAGAGCATCACACTGAAGGCTTAGAAACCTATTGAAAAAAAGCAAATAAGAGGCAGGGAGCGGATGAAAGTTTGTCCAACCTAGAAGGCAACTACCCTTTGCACGCTAAGCCACACTTCCCTTTAAAAGCAGCAGTAGAATGCAAAACACACAGGCTACAGAACCCTGCAAAGCATTCCCCAACTGCATGTCAATATTTCATCTCAACAGACAAGCACAAACTAAACACATCTTTAAATTGTTGGCGTTCCCAGAGGCAGACAAATTCTAATGCCAACATCTGCTCTAATTTAGAGAAAGTACAACTTCATTAGAAATTTCTACAGTCTCTAGAAACATAAAAATGTCTTTTACGGGAACAACAGTAAGAATCCCAATGAGATTAGCCAGTCCTGCACCATGGATAGGAGAAAAATTTTCTTTCAGTCACTTCTCTGCCTACCTGCAAATGTCTCGGATGCCAGAGCAACTCCCCAGTTCACCACAGAGGCTGACACGCTGGAAAAATTATTTACAAATAGTCTAATAGTCTTGAATATTCAAGTTAATCAGTACTGTTGTCTCGGATTAACTTCCCCTTATTCACGGAATTGTAATAATAATACTAGAACATGGTATTATCAAAATTACTGTAGTGTTGCTTAGGGATCCCAAAGAAGTTAACCTCTACATGTGCACTACAACTGAAAAAAGATTATTAATTGATTGTATTTAAATTGAAAAACATAAGTAGCAGCAGAATTTAAAAAACATTACACATTGGCTTCATGTTTAATAGTTACTGTTTTTTGGATTTTCTGTGAGTGATTTTAGTCACAAATTTCAGGTTCTTGAAGTGTGATTTGAACAAAATATAAGAACTTAGCCAGTATTTTATGCAAACAAAAATGATTTTTGAAGTTTGAGTATAGTTACAATAACCAGTGTTAGTAATTCTAGACTTGCTTCAGTATTGTTATGAAATAATAATTTAAAAAAGGTCGGTATTGGCAGTAAATTCCCCATCAGCAGTATACCAATAGCAAGCTATCCATCAGGAGATTCTCAACAGATACAAGATGATCAACAGCTAAAGCCAAAAATCACAAGAAACCTGGGATCAACTCCTATTCTCTTTAAAGGCTATTTATGCATTTCTACTTCTTATATATAAAGCTTTCTTCTCATAGTTGTAAAATCAGGGGCAGAGGGAAGTGTCCTAGATTGAGGAATTCACAAATTAGTTCAGAAGGACATAACATGCTGCAAAGTAAGAGATGAGACAGACATGTTCTAGTAAGCAGCCCTACCTTACTACCTAGCTGTCAGCACCTTCGAAGGCTGACTAGCAGGCACTGTGGGCAATACAGAGCTGGTTGAAAGCATACGGAGATATTGTGCACCTCCCTAAAAAAGGTCTCTTTAATTTAGTATTTCTGAAATAAAGTTCAGAAACTATATGCATATACACCGCTGCCTGCAAACCCACCTACATTTTCAAAGACAAGCATCACCACAACTCAGTTTCTCCTCTGCTGTAGGAAGGGGGTGTGACTGGGTGTGGCTCTCTTCCACACCACAAGTTACGAACCATTCCTTATCCACATGTAAGATTATTAGTTCAGTTGAGGCATATAGGATACATTATCCTTTCAAGCTCTAGTCTTCAAGAAACATACTAGAAATGCTAGAAAACAGAAGTATTTAGGAAAAAAAAGACAAAGTTTTTATTTCTTCACCCTTTGTAGGTTTTACTTCTTAAGAGACAGGTTCTTCAGCATCAAAAAAACTGTCAGCCGCTAATAGCCTGCTAAGATCTCTGCATCCCCGTTTACATCAGGGACTTAATGAATCAACTATGGCAGTGGATAGCATCTGTTATTTGAGCTGTGCTTTCCCTGCAGTTTGTTCCTGTTATTAAAACAAGAAGCTATTTGCATACATATGACAAGCAGATTCCATAAAACACCAACAATTACAATATCCTGTCTCAACTATCTACTCAAGGACTGAGGTTGAGTGTTTTCCCCAAAAGGGATTGCATTTATCTTTCCACATTTCTCAAAAAAATAAAGAAAAGCAGAGGCCACAGCCCACGTGATCCTTCCTCACCTATGTAAGGTGCACAAGAGTATAGTGGAAATTCCTTTCAGCCATGAATATATTCACTGTATCTCTGGGCCAAAATTATATAAAACCTACCAGCACAAATCCACATTACCATCACAACTTCAGGTCACATTACAGAATAACAGCATAATTTTTTATTTTTGTCACCACATTTTAAAAAGAATCCAATCCTTGAACAAACAGGTTCTTCACTAAGACATCAGCAGGCATTTCTAAAAAGCGCTCAGAACAACACAATCAGATATAGAAGGGATATGTTTGCAATACAATAGGTGTTGGGTTTCTAGTCTGCTGTGTCTGATTGGCTCCAGCCCAACTGCAGAGCATCACTTAACACCCTACATAATCTAGGATTATCTAAGGCATCAACTGTGACATATCTGATACTGTGAAAAAATAACATTATATCATTTTTCTTCTCAAAGTTATCCTGATGTTGTGCTATCATTACTTCTACTTCAAGAGCTCAGACTGAAGTTTGACCTGTTGGATGGAAATACTTGAAACAGTTTTTCCCAAGGAAAACTTCTCAAATGCCAGTTCACAAAAGTGATGTACCTGAGGTTGAATGTCTTATCTAGAACACATTTCAGTGTCGATTTGATCAAAGTAGGGTTCACTGAAACAGAAAATAGCGATGTGCAATTTCCATCAATACATTAGTACAAATGATTTTCAGAGAAAAACAGCCAGAATTTGCTGGCTCCAGGTTTTGTTAAAAAAGGTATGCAATGAGATGGAGTTGACTTGTAGGCAATTTTCACAAACAATCACCAATCCATGATTCTGCTTTAAAAAAAAACAGAACAAACAGACATGGAAACACTTCTCTGCTTAAGTCCTGTCTACCAGTGAAACATAGAATGACAGAAAAAAGGAAAAGTAACTTCTTTCCATAGCCACCTAACAATTTTCCTCCTCACAATGTAAAGCAGATGGATTGTCCTAAGAGTCTGGCTATCTAACTGAACTTGAGTTGGTCACTACCCATTAATAACCAAAAGGTTTTGTAACCTCTTTCTTACTAAAAACTAGCTTCCACGCAAGCTTCTGGTTTAAATCCGTACTTCAATAAGAAAAACCTTCGTAATTCCTGATGGGCAACAAGTTGACAGACTTTTCAAGACTCACATAATTCTGCTATGACAAGAACAGTAAATTCTGTTACTACTAAGTAATAGACCTTTTGTGCCACCTTCAGAGGAGGCAAGCTTTGGCAGTTTTTTCTTTCTACTTTATAAAAACAGATTTCTGCTACATTTGACCATGTCCCCACTGGGTCAATGTCACCTCTATGACTGGGAGCTCAGCACGATCCTATGTCCCCCTTCAGTGCCCTGTGCTTTTTCCTAGCCTGTGTACGCTAGATTCTGAAGTGGGATTAAAGGTCTCATCACCAACTGGTTTCCTGCAGCAGGGTCTGCGTGCAGCAGAAGCCAGCTATTGTACACAAAAGCAACACAGCTGAAAAACATCCTTTGCAGAGGGAATCACTGGAAAGGGAAAAGAAATATTTTGTACTATAACTTCTCTAGTACTACACAGTAACATTATTTGCATGTGAAGTCATTCAGTTCCTCAAAATATATATAAAAAGTATAGATGGGTTATGCTCAACTGCTCTAAAATTTAAACACTACTATCTACTTTGTGACCAAAGCTGGCTTCAATGTTGTCTGCATGCAAGTACATACTGATCTTCAAAACAAAGACAAAATCTGTTTTCATAACATTGCCACCACTGTATCAATAAACATCATACATTTGTATATCAGGTGAGACAATGCCACAGACACTTGGGAATACTGAACTACATATGCCCAAAATAGAAAAATCTACCCCTTTCAAACTGTCCTCATAACACAACTGAAGATAGTTAGATGAGGGTAATACTTAACATTCGGTAAATGAAACTTTTTACACACACATATCACAACAGAGCAGTTACACTGCAGGCTACATCTCATTTACAGCTGACTTCCTCACTGACATTCTGAGTGAGCTGGCATATAGCACTTCTGATGGGCAAACCATGAAAAAAACATTTCGCCTGAGCAACCCAAACGCAACACTTGCTCTGCCTCTCTGTGCATAACTTCACACCAGACCAAGGATCTCGGCTGTTCGTAGGAAGATTCTCGCTCCTCTTAGCATATTCTACATAGAAGTGCAGCAAGCAAAATGTGTACACATACTAATCTATTTTTAATATTCTTATTGCAAGTTCAACATATATCTTGGTACTACCACAAGCTACTCAAACAGATTACTTCCCCACCAAGACATTCACATATATTTATTTTAAAGATAATTTTGTAAATATCATCAATTTATAGATGATTTCTAACATTTCTAGAAGCTGCTGCCACCTCAGGAACATGCATTTGATTTTGAGAGTAAAGTAGCTAGAAAATATCAACATATAGTGTGTTTACTGGTTTACTGTTTTAATTTTCTAGATCTAGAAAAATAAACATGATGCACACCCACTGGGCAAGGTGCCATATATAACATAAGGCTCGCATGCATGGTACGATAGGTGTGTACTTCCAAACATACCTTCAAACACTCTTAATCTGGATGCAGTATTTTCACTAGACTGAATTACATACCCATTCCCTTGTCAGTTATGACACATAATGTGGAAAGCTAACAGAGATTCCATCTTGCTTTCCCCACCCCCTTCAACTTCAGCAGTGAAATTACACTGAATAGTTTCACAATCTGCTTCTCAAGGACCAACCGTACACAGTACACTTCAGAATACAGAAAATCAGAGTAACACCAAACAATCTAATATAATGATATGGCACGCACAAAAACCCCAAGCACTGTTGAGAGACTCAAGCTTTATTACTGTCAATATCAACTGATTTCAGTAGTTACATGTGGAAATTGTTTCCTAATTCACCATCTGTGCCACTGCTCTCTCCTTCACTTTAATGCTACGACAACGCATTTCATTATATCAGACAGTAGCTCCAAATCCGTATTCTGTTACACTCTGCTCTCATTCTTCAATTATTTTCTTCAGAAGTATTTTACAAAAGCTCTGGTCTAAGTATTCATGACAGTTTTCTAAATCCCCAGACTACTCCGGCACAGTTATTCCTTGCAATTACCTAAGAAGTCTACAGAGAACAGGCAAATTCAACCAGATATTGGAATACCACCGACAACAGGAGTAACATCACTGCTAACGGATAAGACAATAATACTTGTTAAAATTTTGAAGTATCACACTGAATGAGGTTCTTAATACCAGTGATTGGTTTCATTACTTTGAGCAAGTCATAACCTCTAAATCACATTAAAACACTAGAACAGGAGCAAAAAAACAACACACACACAAAAAATAATCCACCAAACCAAAAGCACACAAACTAATGAACAGAAATATAATTTTGATAGGTGAGGAGAGAGAAGTAAACAGATGCTTCACCAAACCCAGGCTATCCAGTACAAGTAAAAAAATGCATCACAGCACAATGTGTATCAGCACAAAGTCAATTTTTTTTTTCCTCTACAAACCTACAAGCTGTTCACACTTTCATATAGACTACAAAATGTATTTTGTATAAAGTAACATCACTTAATGCATCTACCATAACAGAGTGCCATTACCTAGCTCAGCATTTCAAAAGTCTAAACAGGCCTCTATTTCAGGGTTCGAGTTCCTTGGTCCAAAAATTACACTCACCTTTCTTCATTTAGTCCAACCTAAGAATTTTCTTTCAATTAGCCCATGCAGAGAAGCACAAAGGCATACATTCCTGAAAAGTGGTGAACATTAAAGAAAACTTACAAAAAACAGCCTAAACCTTTTATTATCATGTGTCTTTTAGAAGTGCCTCAATTATTGCATTCTACTGTCATTTTGAATCTGTTCCCATTATTTTTCGTATTTGAAATCCTCTTTCAGTGGTCACAAAACCTACATAAACATGCAATTATTTTTTACCTCTTCAGCCTTCAAAAGGAAATACTTATTCTTACAAGCTGTCTATTCATTCTTGTATAGAAATGAGACTTGCAACAGGATAGAGCAGTACTTGTAGCCCAGTCCTTTTGTCTGCTTTTCCACAATCTGCATACAGAGTCTTCTTCAGACTGTTCAGATTCGGGACAATCCAACTGCTGATTTCCATCAACAATTTCAGTTTACCATTAGGCCAGCACACAACAGGACTTGTTGCCTCTGTTTTTATCCTTAAAGTACGTAACTATTTGCACTTATAGAACAGTCCAGCATGATTCAGGTATAGGAGAAACCTAAATAGTGAGCTAAAAAATAAATAAATATGTGTATTAAAAAAAAAAGGAGAAAAACATAGTTCATGTATCGAAATCATTAGCTCTATGTCTCATACCTAAACTCACATTTCCTGTCTTTCCTACTGCTCAACCTTGCACATAGAAAGTAGCAGATATGCAAAATTTAGCACATTTTTAAATGAATTTATACTTATTAGTGGCTTATTGCTTTGGGCTTTTCTTTTGCATTCATCACCATAGTATACTTGCACCCAAGTTCAGGTCTTAAAAGAAGCTGCAAATCTGAAATATCTTCCCATCAGCAAAAGTGTTTCTTTTTCAAGGACCAATCTAATTTCATTTGTTAGAAGGTGCACTGTGGGGAGGAATTAGATGGCCCTGGGAGGTCTGAACACCTTTAATTTCTAAAGGACATATTATACAGCTCTTCCTTTCCAAATTCAAAAAATGGCTTAGCAAGCAACTCTGCACGAAACAAACCTTAAATAGAGACTGATTAAGCATATTAGCATAACAAAATGTTAATGGCCTTAAAAGTACACAAGAGTAAACTTAAATAAGATAGAAAGAAACAGCTTCTTAAAACTAAATGTAATTTAGAAGAGAAAGTACTAATTATAAAAGTTATGAAAGGACAACAACAGCAACAAAAAGATAGATAAAATAATTCTTCCAGTGAAGCAGCACAGTAAAAATGTCTGCAGCAGTTTCAGCACAAGTCTGGCCCCCATCAACTAAAACCCTTTAGATTAATGCCGAAGGGGAAGCGACAGCATTGGGAGGGAATAGTAGTTTATCCATTAGCACCTGTTTCTGTGGTACAACTTCTCACAAAAACATTTAGGTTAGAAAGGATCTCTTGAGCTCATCTAGTCCAATGGCTGTGTTTGAAGGAGGGTGACCTAGAGCAGGTTTCCCAGGAGAGTGTCTAGCCAGGTTTTTGACACCTCCAAAAGCAGAGAGTCCACAACCTCTCTGGGTAATTTGTACCCATGTTTGAAACTTCCATGGTGGGGGAAGGGGCTTTTTTTGTTTTGTTTATTTTTCATCATTGAGCACTGCTGAGAAAAGCCCAGCTCAGACTACTCTCTCCTGAATTTACCTCTTGTGCTCTTCTTCCTTCTCCTTGCTACTTCCCAAAATCATGTCTGAGATGACTTAGGAGGTCCTCACTAATCTGTGCAAGTCTCCTGCTGCTTTTGCTTGATCTCCTGCTTGCTGGGGTAGACCTTGGAGGAAGTGATCTTTGAACACCCACCAGCTCACCTACAACCCTCTTCTCCCCAGGGCAGTATCCTACAGGATTCTTCCAGGCAAATCCCTGAAGTGGCTGAAGTCTGCTCTCCTCAAGAGAGTGGTGGTCCCTCTCTTTGTTCTGCTCCTTCTACTTAGGATCCTGAACTGCATCATTTCAGATTCAGTGCAGCCAAGTTTTTCCTCCAACTTTCACATCTACAACCAGTTCTGCCTTGTTTGCAAGTATCAGGTCCAGCAGAATACCCTTCCTTGTTGGCTTCTTGATCGTCTGTATCAGGAAGCTGTCATCAACACACTCAAGAAATCTTGAGACATGTTGTATTGTCCTTCCACAAGCTATGGTTGTTAAAGTCCACCAAGAACCAGGGCCTGTGAATGCAAGGCTTCTTCCACTTGTTTGAAGGCAGCTTTGTCTGTATCTTCCTGGTCAAGAAGTCAATAGACACCCACTACGACACTACCCATGCCAGTCTGCCCACAATCTTCTCCCATAAACTCCTAACCGAGTTCTGACCAGTCCCAAGGCAGAGCCCCATACATAACTGCTGCTTTCTCACACTGATGGCAACTCCCTCTCCTTGTCTTCCCAGTCTGTTCTTCCTCAAAAGGCGCTCTCCATGACAGGACCCTTTTACATAAGCCATGCCACCATTCCTCCACAATCCCAATGAGGTCATAGCCCTGTAACTGCACACTGACTTCTACCTCCTCCTTCTAGTCTCAAGCAAACAGGCTGTATAACTGCAGCTCTCCTCACCTTCCCATTCCAGAAGTCATAAGACAATACCCCATATGCCATCAACTGCAACAAACATGTTAATACTCAATGACTTCAGCACAACTACACAAGAAAAATTCCCTTTCACCAGCTATTAGCTCAGTCAGAAATGTATCAGTTAAGAGAAGTAGTATAGTACATTACTGATGGTTGCTAGTATCTACAGAGGAACCTGACAAGTTCAGACAGGGAAAAAGGCAGTAAGATAAAATGGTCAAATAAAGAAAACCGAGACTTAAAGCTAAGCAAAAAGAGTGATAACATAAAATATACCCCACAGTCAGATACAAATATGTGTGTGGAAAAACAGATCAAATATTTGGTTTATGCAACAAATGTGACAAGATGCAACCGTGTTAAGGTAATTTAGGGAGGTATTCTTCCTCCTTCTAACCAATAAAAAAGAATTATACAGACTTGGATGGGTGTTTGTACATGCCTCTGGCTCAAGAGTCAGCAACACGTGCTGAAGAGTCTCTGTTGCCCTTTTGCAAGGACACACCTCTGGCTTTTTTCCCCAAAGAACACTGAAGACACTGAAGACAATGGATTAAAAGGACAACATAAAAATTGTACACATGAATAGGGTAGCTGGATTCTTCTCTCATACCAGATGGTGAATTGGATATAAATAACTTCTCTTCTACACAAGATTTTAATTAAAAAGAGAGAAAAAAAGGTTGTGTTTGATTGAGACTGTCTACAGAATTATTTGACTGTACCCTCCTACCATCCAATCTCTGATGTCAGCTCCACACAGACTGCCTAGGAAATGGCTGCTGCACTGCACGATGGGTTGTACATCAGAAGACTTTTCTCAAAACAGAAAGTTTAGTTTTTCTTATAAAAATCCCCAACCCATTCTCAAGGTTATGTTTTGACTGCAGTTTGTGCTGCGATCACCACATCATAGTCATGACCATTGTCACAAGTACTGTAAGAAGGTGGCACCCGCAGAAGGCTGTTCAGTACCAACCCCTCACAGGTGCCTGCCTTGCTTCCCAGCACTGTTCTGGAGCCTCTGCTAAGTCCCTGCTGCTGTAGAAATATGCTGCCATACCTTTTCATATTGGTATGCTGGCAATATCCAAGCTAACTGGAAAGTTAGTTTAAACCTAGCTTTGGTACCACAGGAAATACACAGGCAGGGAGGGTCTTTGTCCCTCAGCAGCTACCGAGTTTTGCTCCCCAGCTGGTATTTTCATAGCAGCTGCTACAAAGGGAGCACCTTAGCATTACAGCCCCACAGCCATATGACAAATCTGCAAGGCATCTTCTATGCAGTCTATGTGCCTCCAGAGATGGGCTTCAAGAGTATGAGCTAGAGAAAGGCTTCCTCTGGTTGCCAGGCCAGAGTCTGAAGGCTCTGAAGGCACTGTGGCATCCTAGCCTTTTCCCTGTAAAAGGAGCAGCATTCTCTTACTAAGCTTCTAACATGACTAGCATGCAGGAACATTTCTGTAAGCCAACCTGGAATTCTGTATTTTTACTAAGAGGCACACTGAAGTCAGCCCAAGTTACTCTCAGGTAATAAGCTTCTCCTTTGTGTGAGCGGCAGCCAGCACAGACCGCACAGGTTTCAGTTAATGAGCTAAAAGACACGTTCTATTAATTATGAATGACGTACAGCCAGGGTCTCACAGTTGAGCCGCCTGAGACCAGTATACACATGAAAGAACTAGACCACTCCAACGTTTACCCTGTAGTGCCTATAGCCTTGCAATAGTAAAACCCCTGACTGGTTGCCATGAAAGACCAATTTCAGTTTCTGTTGAAGACCATAACAGCAGCAATACAATGGTATGGTAAATGAGAGGGAAAGGCTCCAATAGTTTTTGAACTTTCAAGTGATCATTCTTGTTTCTACAGATGGTATAGATATGCATAAGGAGTTGAATCATGACTTAATAGATATCAAATATTTTTGTCTTAAGAAAAATGTTATTTTAAGTGCAAGCAGTCTGTAAGAAAAAGAAGAATAATGACATGATTAATGCCTTCACAGAATGACTTCTCTTTTGTCTACATTTTCCTCCTGTGAAGTGTCACTGCACTGCCCATTAGATATATTTTAAAACGAGAGCTCATCCGTAGCCCGACGAGACATGCACCAGGCTTGCTCCTTGCACAAAAGGTGTCACTAGATGGAGCTCATTACCTACCAAAGCCACAAAACATTCACACGATTCTAAGAAAGAAGGAGTTGGAGAATCAATTTATATTCAGACAAGCTATTTCGGTTGTATGCTTTCTTGTTTCATTTTCTTTAAAATAGTTCCTTATGTTCTTAACAATAAATCACAACAGATTGATAGGACACAGCAAGAGGAAATGGAGGCACAATGGTAAGTCTCCTTTTCTCTGTTCATTCTAGTTTATACATATAATCCCCACAGTTGACTGATCCCCAGTTTTCCAGTGAGGCAAATCCAAGTTATAATTCTTACTTTATTAGAAAGCTCAGATCTAAGTATCCAAATTTGAATCATTTTTGGAGATCAACTCTATGGTTGCCATACATACTCAACACATATCAACCATGAGCTGGATTATGAAATGTTCAGATCCTACAAAAATTAAAATTCAGTAGGGCAGATCACCAAACAAATTTACAAACTCCCATCACAATTTCACTAACAACCAAATGTCTATAAAACTTTAAAGATTCACACGTAAATGATCAGCCTCAGTTCTATAGTTTTCCTAGTCTTGGGAAAAGATCTAGGTTTCCAGTCCTTTACCTAAATCATAAGATGACCTTGGCTCCTGAAGGAATTCCTATGTAGTCAAAAGACCAGGATACTGCTTAGTAAGACTTGTGGCAATCAGGGACTCCTCTCCCCTCAATATGTTCTTTACCAAAGGGTGGGTGGAGAAAAATACACAGCTGAAACGGGGCTTCAATGCTGTTTCAGACTGCAAGGAAACACAAGTGCTGAGGGTAGAGAGGCTTCTAAAATAAGATAATTCTGCTTAACAAGTTGATGTTGTCAGAAAGGTTTGCATAACAGCATTTTGTGGTGAATGGACAGCTTTCCAGACACTCATGTGGCCTCACTCGCAATTTACACATACAAAGTGTCTTATAGCCATTTAAAAGGCAGCAGAAAGGACACAGGTTGAGAAGGCAGTGATGACTTTACTCCTCACACACTGCTTTCACAGCAAAACATTCCTCAGACTGCAAAACGTGTAACCAGTGGTGACTGAGACATCAATGACCCTTTTCAAAAAAATCTCACAATCGGATTAGGTACGATTTCAGATGGAACTGGTTTTAAACAGATAGAAGAAGAAAGGCGAATGAAACCCAAAATAATGCAGCAATGGACTCTCCACCTGATCTGGTAAGTCTGCTTACAGTACCCTGTGCCAAAGAGCATCCAAGACAAAAGGAGTCCTGATGCAGGTACAAAGAAAGCCATTGTAAACAACCAGAGGAATCTGAGCATCTGAGAAGCACTTTCCAAGGCCCTAGGATGGAAAGGCTGACATAAAAATTAAATGAAAACAAGTCTCATATCTCCCTTATGTATATTCTATTCCATGAAAATAAAATTATAACCTAAACCTAGATGCACTTTTATCCAGATGAATTTTCTATTAAAGAGCTGCAGTTAAGTTCTACGCCTTGATGCTATCTTGTGGTAATGAGTTTCACTGCCTAGTTATCAAACATGACAAAAGTATTTTATTCTGTCAATTACAACTGAATCTGCTGCCTTTCAGCTTCAGTTCCATGTTTTGGGTTCTTCTATTACTTCAGGAGAAAAAGAGCATCCCATGCATCTTAGCACCATTCATTACTCTGAGTAGCTCTGTCCTTATCTGCCACTCTTATCCTATCTAATTGATACATTCTCAATTTCTCCTGGTAGTATGACTGTGTCGCCAACATTTTATCTTCACTTGCTTCTTAAAGAAAAACAAGAAAAGATTATACTATCAGGAGGAATTTTCCTACTGTAGTCAAGTTTTACTTAAACAGGTAAATAAAAGCACAGAATATTAAAGACGAAAAAGAGGAAGACTGATAGCGTCAAATGGAAGGCAATGTCTCATCAGGAAGTACATGAACAGTGAATAACAAAAACTACAATCAAACATTAAGCACAGTGAAAGTCTAAACTATATATGTAGTGAGCTTGCAGTTTGCAAAAAAACCCTACTCCACGTAATCCAGCATCCTATTTTTGACCTGGCATAGCTACATCAGATTCACACACTGTTCTTTACATTAGGCTTCTTTCCAACTTTTGTTGTTGGAGGATGACTGTGAAATATGAGGCATAATATTCCCCCCAAAGCTCTGTGATAAACAGTGAAATAGAATCTAATCATCCACACAGAAGACTGATGCTTTCAAACCTCAATAAATTTTCAACCTGAATTATTACAACAGCTTAATCAATTATTTGAAAAGCATTTTCTTTTATTAATTTTGCATTTTCTATCCTTTCATTTTTACTAGGATTTTGTTAAGATTTTTATTGATTTCATAAAGCTGTATTTTTCGTAGCATTCATTATTTTAAATACTGTGGCCCTTCTCTACTTTCTGCTGAAAAATAGTAACAGTCTTAAAATTTGGAAAGCTTTTTCACATGCTCTCTTCACATAGTTCCACAATATGAAATGTCTTGCTTTAGCTAGAAATATTATCTTTGATTTTCAGAAACTGAGAACTAAATATTTGCAAAAGCAAGTATGTTCACAGAAACTACAGGTGCTGAGTAAAATTACAGACAAAGTAAGAATTCCAAGCAGTTAGAAATTTGTTCTTCCGCAATGAACTAGAGCAAAGAAATGAGCCTTGAAAAAGAAGAATATTATGCTTTTAAATGCCTTGCATCTTTCAGACCCTGTGAGTTTTAACATCAAAGTCTGCATTGCTGTGCATATTTATATCTAATAATTATCTGGAGACGAAGTGGATTTCATCCCTGTCTTTTCTCCCATGTTTAAACCGAAACCTGTAAAGCTTCTCCAAAGAACAATTTTGATTACTCTAGCCTCCAATGGATTTTTTCCCCTTCTATTTCCTTACCCTCAAAGGGGATAAAGGGCATAGAATCAAGCAGCCTTTCTAGTCCTTTATGTTCCAACTCAAAAAAAAACCACTAATAAAAAGACCCTGGAGTGCTGTGAAATGGAGGAAAAAATAAATAAAAACTGAAGAGAGGCAGTAAAAAAAACCCCTACAGTCCTATTGGCAACTACCTGGCATTAAGACATTGAGGAAACTGGAAATTTTATAATGCGGTAATATTTGAATATTACTGCTTTTTAGCCTATTGTTCTGTTTCTGTTCTCCAATAGCCTTCTGCCTCACTTTTTATGCCACAGGTAGAAAAGGAGAAAAAGAACCATTTTGCAAATGACAGACTAAGTTCTCTGCATTTTGGGTTCCATTTGGCAGCTAGCCACTGCTAGACACCAAGACCTCTAGAAGCAGGGAGCATGGAGGACTTCCTGACCAGCTACTTCTGCAGCATATTATACCTCCTCCAGAAAGGAATCCATTTAGATGAAAAGATCATTATCAACTCAATTACTTGAGACCTAAGCTACGAGTCTAGGTAAAAGCTTTATTTCCATCCCCAACACAACTATATTCACCCTGAACAATATTACCCATTATCTAAATGAATTCCAAAACCCTTTAACTTCACCGGTTAAACAAACAAATCGTTTCACATATTACTGAACTGTTTCCAACCACTAAGTGAAGCATAACACAACACTGCTGTGTAATGTGGCAAGGAAAGACTGTCACTACCAAGGGTACTGGAAGAAGGGGAAATTGGAGATGAGCAATGCTGCTTCACGTTCCCATCCTTGGCAGATTCCAGTGAACTGAGCCAGGTTTGCTTTCTCAAGCCACACAGTCATCAGATCAGAGGACAGCCACATAGTGTATCAGTATCACAACCACATTGTCGTTCCAAATATATACCATATCAAATCATACTAGAGACTATATAAAAAAAAAAGTGAGGTGCCATTATTACCTAAATACCTGCAGCATCCTTGTCAACCTCGTGCTCTTCTCAGCAGGAGCTACCCCTACTACATATTTACCTCCCCCAGCTCTGGTCTTGCCATGCAGTTTTACTTGGGACAACATAAAGCTGCCTAAGCATTTGTGTCTTGCCCCAGTTAAAACATGTTAGTGTTATCCAAAACACCTGCACAGGACTGGCAAATACAACAAAGTGGAGTGCTAACTAAAAGCCAGGCAGGCTACCGAAGGATATCTAAAATGACACTGTACATCAGAGTCAGTGGAATCCCACTGCTATTCAGCTATCCCAGCTCACCAGTTTGGAAAGCCTGGAGGCAGCCTGCATTCCTCCTCTGCTCCTCCCAGCAGAGCACAGGTGACAAAAATTGCTGTTGCACAGGTGAGGTGGTGGGGCTGTGGGAAAGCAGCTCATGCAGAGTAGGATGGGCCAAGGAAATGGCTGATGTTGACTGTTGCTTTTGAGAGAGGGAACCCTGAGAAACAAGAACAGGGTCCTGCTGTCCATAAGAATGACGTACACCAGCAACAAGTTTCCAACATAATGAAGTCAGCTGGGGCCCAGAAGTGCTGACCTAGGGCTGAAAGACACACTTCTCATCCAGGCCACCACTCCAGATTCTGGTGACATAATTTAACCTGATGGTAGTATAACGTATTTTAGCACCAATAGTATGAAACATTAAAATACATGGCTACACAGCTGAATGGAAATAGGTCAGCCATAGCATCACCTGCAGCTTTTACCAGCAACCCTACAACTTACGATAAATGCAAATTTTGAAGAATCTCTGCCATGCTCATAGACTATCCAATTTGACAAGATCACAACTCCATCAGGAAGAGCTACAGACAATTTAATCAGTAAAAATATGCAGGTTCTCACTCTGAATGACCAGCTTGGAAGGAGTCACAGTGAATTTTATTATCACCACATTCACACACTCAGAATTAGGTGAGAAGGACTTATAAAACCACAAGCCAGATTAGTCCATCTAGTCCAATTCACACCTTTGCTATCCTAGTGAAAAAGTTTTTCTACATAAATTTCTATATTTCTTCTTGAAGAGTTGATGAGGGTTTTGTAGGTTTTTTTTGTTTTGCTGGATTTTTTTCACATATAAATCACTTTTGCCAGACAAAATGCAAATTAAAATCTAGGTTGTGTTAGCACCAATCTGAAAACAAGCACAAACTTATTGCATTTCAGTTCTTCCACTTTTGTTTTAACTTCATCATCTCTCTGAAGTCCTAGCTGAAGAGAGAGTTCACTAGTTCATAACAAGTACTAAAACGCATTAAATACTCCTGCCTGTCACACAGATTCTCCACTCCAGCCAGTTCTCCAAGCACAGCAGTTTGTTCAGAATTATCCCCTAAATAATTCACTTTGAGTCCAGAGATCACTGCACGCATGGGCAATATCAAAAGTTAGTTAGGTGATAACAGGATTAACAAACCTGGTAGACAGGAATCTACTAAAATAGGTATCTATCAACCACCTTGAGGTTTCAAGGATGGAGTGTGTGAGGAACTAAGTCTTTTACACATCTCAGGAGGACTAATTTCCAAGTCCTTGGCATCCTAGAACAAGAACAAGGATGTGTCTTTAACAACATCCAGACTAAGAAAGGCAAGGCATAAATTCAAGTTTACTACCTCATCTTGCAGAACATGCCCTCACAGGCTAAAATCCAGGTAAGTATGTGACAGCATACACTGCAGAAGCAGTTATTAACAAGAAGCTATCTTTAATGATTTATTTATTGACATACCACAGATAGGAATCTCCGCATAGTACACTGCCTGACTGCTCAAATATTAGTTTAGTTGTGTTTTTTTTCCTGTTATTCTGATTTCAAATTGAGGATCAGCTCTAGGGGCCTTTAGTTCTGCTACCAACAATTAAAATATAAAATACAACTAAAAATACATAAGTGATAACACTCATTTTTCTTCTTTCTCAAATGCAACTTAAGAGGCTACAAAAGAGTGTACATTGAAATCTTCTCTTCTGTATCTGGAAAAAAAATACTGTCTAAACACCCAAATGCTTCCTAAAGAGAAGTACACAGCATGCCTAAAAAAGTCATGGACAATAGCAACACAGACATACTGGAGAAGATTCCTCCAGACACATTTACATCTCCCAAAGCTGTGCAGCATACAGATCCTCAATGTATCAACAACCAGCTAGGCACAAGAACACTGGAAAAAGTCACAACCAATATCTGCATTTTCCATAACCGAGCTATACTGGCAGAGCACATGACTTGATTCTGCACTAACTTCTGCGTCTCTCCATTACATGCTATTTCATAGCAAAAAATATCCCTTCAACCCAAGGATCCCCTCTACTTCTGCAGGTATTTCACATAGACTTTGACTGAGAGGTGAAAGATATTCCCCATTAAAGAAGTTTTGGTGAAGATAAGCCTAGCAGGAATCTCTAAGAATGGAGTGGGGAAGAGGAGGAGGCCACCTTACAAGCAAATATTCTCACCATTTTCTTGGTAAGGATCCACAGCAAGGCAGAGGCTTTTACTGTGCAACCATGACGTACCGGTGATCTGATATTTCTACTAAAATTGTAATGAAAAAACAGTCATGTCGACCAAGACACAAATATGGGCCAGATTCTTTTCTAAGCTCTTTGTCAATCTCCCTTAAACCTCCATCTGTATATCCTTAATCTATTAACTGAGACAGTATTCTTTTCTCATGAAATATCATAATACTAAATGCATCTGACAGAAACGTGTCAAGAATAACTGTGACAGACAAATAAATGTGTCAGAAACAAACAGGAGAACACAGGCAACTGAAGCAGGCAACAGTGCCCACCACACGGGGATCCCCCTGAGCACTGCTCCACACAGACGGCCTCTGCATGTTTTAGATGGCTGAGCAGAGCCTAAAGGCTGCTACTAAATTTGTTTTTTGTAAACACAGATCTGGTTCCACGCCCAGATTACACCTAAATTGAACAGACAACAAAAATACAGCTGGATAGAATTAATCTGTAAAGTTGCAGTGACTCTCAGTGATTAGAGCCATTAGAACATTAATGATATTTGACCTCTACTCTGCTCCCTGAGATTTACACATTTAGAGTAAATTTTGCCCTAGGCATTTGTTTGATATAAATCTAACCAACAAGCACGGGAAAATTCTTTTCAGTAACCAAAAGACATGGATATCTCTTCAAAATATGAGAAGGTGGTCTGTTTCTGGAAAGCAGACCAACAAAGCCACAAGGAGAGAAGCTTTGCTTGTAGACTAGATGTGCAACCGAATTGATAGAAGTTCCACCTCATCTCAGTTATTTTTTGCTGAATTAGATGAAACATTAATTAAAAATAATAAAAAAAGAAATTTTTCTCATATTCTATGCAAACTAAACTCTAGAGGAGAAAAACCTGTCATGTTAAGGGAAGTACAAGTACCAAAAAGAGTATTCCCAGGCAAAATGCCGAAGTCCCAATGCATCCATATATGACTTGATAAAGGTGCACAAGAAAAGGCTGAAGTGACTTCATAGTTAAAATACTCAATGCTTCTTTCTAACAGAAGACAACATAAAAAGGACTCCTCAGGCCCCTAGGTCACATGCTAGAAACTGTACTT